>NW_027332109.1:0-278542 GCF_048418815.1 Hemitrygon akajei | reverse complement strand
CTGACTACCTCACACTCTTCCTTCACTCTCACTAACTTCCTCTCCCCCTGGTCTCTCCCTACATCCCTTTCCCCTCAGACTCTGACTACCTCACACTCTTCCTTCACTCTCACTAACTCCTCTCCCCCTGGTCTCTCCCTACATCCCTTTCCCCTCAGACTCTGACTACCTCACACTCTCCCCTCACTCTCACTAACTCCCTCTCCCCCCGGTCTCTCCCTACATCCCTTTCCCCTCAGACTCTGACTACCTCACACTCTTCCTTCACTCTCACTAACTCCCTCTCCCCCTGGTCTCTCCCTACATCCCTTTCCCCTCAGACTCTGACTACCTCACACTCTCCCCTCACTCTCACTAACTCCCTCTCCCCCTGGTCTCTCCCTACATCCCTTTCCCCTCAGACTCTGACTACCTCACACTCTTCCTTCACTCTCACTAACTCCCTCTCCCCCTGGTCTCTCCCTACATCCCTTTCCCCTCAGACTCTGACTACCTCACACTCTCCCCTCACTCTCACTAACTCCCTCTCCCCCTGGTCTCTCCCTACATCCCTTTCCCCTCAGACTCTGACTACCTCACACTCTCCCCTCACTCTCACTAACTCCCTCTCCCCCTGGTCTCTCCCTACATCCCTTTCCCCTCAGACTCTGACTACCTCACACTCTTCCCTCACTCTCACTAACTCCCTCTCCCCCTGGTCTCTCCCTACATCCCTTTCCCCTCAGACTCTGACTACCTCACATTCTCCCCTCACTCTCACTAACTCCCTCTCCCCCTGGTCTCTCCCTACATCCCTTTCCCCTCAGACTCTGACTACCTCACACTCTTCCTTCACTCTCACTAACTTCCTCTCCCCCTGGTCTCTCCCTACATCCCTTTCCCCACAAACTCTGACTACATCACACTCTTCCTTCACTCTCACTAACTCCCTCTCCCCCTGGTCTCTCCCTACATCCCTTTCCCCTCAGACTCTGACTACCTCACACTCTCCCCTCACTCTCACTAACTCCCTCTCCCCCTGGTCTCTCCCTACATCCCTTTCCCCTCAGACTCTGACTACCACACACTCTCCCCTCACTCTCACTAACTTCCTCTCCCCCTGGTCTCTCGCTACATCCCTTTCCCCTCAGACTCTGACTACCTCACACTCTTCCTTCACTCTCACTAACTCCCTCTCCCCCTGGTCTCTCCCTACATCCCTTTCCCCTCAGACTCTGACTACCTCACACTCTCCCCTCACTCTCACTAACTCCCTCTCCCCCTGGTCTCTCCCTACATCCCTTTCCCCTCAGACTCTGACTACCTCACACTCTCCCCTCACTCTCACTAACTTCCTCTCCCCCTGGTCTCTCGCTACATCCCTTTCCCCTCAGACTCTGACTACCTCACACTCTTCCTTCACTCTCACTAACTCCCTCTCCCCCTGGTCTCTCCCTACATCCCTTTCCCCTCAGACTCTGACTACCTCACACTCTTCCTTCACTCTCACTAACTCCCTCTCCCCCTGGTCTCTCCCTACATCCCTTTCCCCTCAGACTCTGACTACCTCACACTCTTCCTTCACTCTCACTAACTCCCTCTCCCCCTGGTCTCTCCCTACATCCCTTTCCCCTCAGACTCTGACTACCTCACACTCTTCCTTCACTCTCACTAACTCTCTCTCCCCCTGGTCTCTCCCTACATCCCTTTCCCCTCAGACTCTGACTACCTCACACTCTTCCTTCACTCTCACTAACTCCCTCTCCCCCTGGTCTCTCCCTACATCCCTTTCCCCTCAGACTCTGACTACCTCACACTCTTCCTTCACTCTCACTAACTCCCTCTCCCCCTGGTCTCTCCCTACATCCCTTTCCCCTCAGACTCTGACTACCTCACACTCTCCCCTCACTCTCACTGACTCCCTCTCCCCCTGGTCTCTCCCTACATCCCTTTCCCCTCAGACTCTGACTACCTCACACTCTCCCCTCACTCTCACTAACTCCCTCTCCCCCTGGTCTCTCCCTACATCCCTTTCCCCTCAGACTCTGACTACCTCACACTCTTCCTTCACTCTCACTAACTCCCTCTCCCCCTGGTCTCTCCCTACATCCCTTTCCCCTCAGACTCTGACTACCTCACACTCTTCCTTCACTCTCACTAACTCCCTCTCCCCCTGGTCTCTCCCTACATCCCTTTCCCCTCAGACTCTGACTACCTCACACTCTTCCTTCACTCTAACTTCCTCTCCCCCTGGTCTCTCCCTACATCCCTTTCCCCTCAGACTCTGACTACCTCACACTCTCCCCTCACTCTCACTAACTCCCTCTCCCCCTGGTCTCTCCCTACATCCCTTTCCCCTCAGACTCTGACTACCTCACACTCTTCCTTCACTCTCACTAACTCCCTCTCCCCCTGGTCTCTCCCTACATCCCTTTCCCCTCAGACTCTGACTACCTCACACTCTTCCTTCACTCTCACTAACTCCCTCTCCCCCTGGTCTCTCCCTACATCCCTTTCCCCTCAGACTCTGACTACCTCACACTCTTCCTTCACTCTCACTAACTCCCTCTCCCCCTGGTCTCTCCCTACATCCCTTTCCCCTCAGACTCTGACTACCTCACACTCTTCCTTCACTCTCACTAACTCCCTCTGCCCCTGGTCTCTCCCTACATCCCGTTCCCCTCAGACTCTGACTACCTCACACTCTTCCTTCACTCTCACTAACTCCCTCTCTCCCTGGTCTCTCCCTACATCCCTTTCCCCTCAGACTCTGACTACCTCACACTCTCCCCTCACTCTCACTAACTCCCTCTGCCCCTGGTCTCTCCCTACATCCCTTTCCCCTCAGACTCTGACTACCTCACACTCTTCCTTCACTCTCACTAACTCCCTCTCCCCCTGGTCTCTCCCTACATCCCTTTCCCCTCAGACTCTGACTACCTCACACTCTTCCTTCACTCTAACTTCCTCTCCCCCTGGTCTCTCCCTACATCCCTTTCCCCTCAGACTCTGACTACCTCACACTCTCCCCTCACTCTCACTAACTCCCTCTCCCCCTGGTCTCTCCCTACATCCCTTTCCCCTCAGACTCTGACTACCTCACACTCTTCCTTCACTCTCACTAACTCCCTCTCCCCCTGGTCTCTCCCTACATCCCTTTCCCCTCAGACTCTGACTACCTCACACTCTTCCTTCACTCTCACTAACTCCCTCTCCCCCTGGTCTCTCCCTACATCCCTTTCCCCTCAGACTCTGACTACCTCACACTCTTCCTTCACTCTCACTAACTCCCTCTCCCCCTGGTCTCTCCCTACATCCCTTTCCCCTCAGACTCTGACTACCTCACACTCTTCCTTCACTCTCACTAACTCCCTCTCTCCCTGGTCTCTCCCTACATCCCTTTCCCCTCAGACTCTGACTACCTCACACTCTCCCCTCACTCTCACTAACTCCCTCTGCCCCTGGTCTCTCCCTACATCCCTTTCCCCTCAGACTCTGACTACCTCACACTCTTCCTTCACTCTAACTTCCTCTCCCCCTGGTCTCTCCCTACATCCCTTTCCCCTCAGACTCTGACTACCTCACACTCTTCCTTCACTCTCACTAACTCCCTCTGCCCCTGGTCTCTCCCTACATCCCTTTCCCCTCAGACTCTGACTACCTCACACTCTCCCCTCACTCTCACTAACTCCCTCTGCCCCTGGTCTCTCCCTACATCCCTTTCCCCTCAGACTCTGACTACCTCACACTCTTCCTTCACTCTCACTAACTCCCTCTCCCCCTGGTCTCTCCCTACATCCCTTTCCCCTCAGACTCTGACTACCTCACACTCTCCCCTCACTCTCACTAACTCCCTCTCCCCCTGGTCTCTCCCTACATCCCTTTCCCCTCAGACTCTGACTACCTCACACTCTCCCCTCACTCTCACTAACTCCCTCTCCCCCTGGTATCTCCCTACATCCCTTTCCCCTCAGACTCTGACTACCTCACACTCTTCCTTCACTCTCACTAACTCCCTCTCTCCCTGGTCTCTCCCTACATCCCTTTCCCCTCAGACTCTGACTACCTCACACTCTTCCTTCACTCTCACTAACTCCCTCTCCCCCTGGTCTCTCCCTACATCCCTTTCCCCTCAGACTCTGACTACCTCACACTCTTGCTTCACTCTCACTAACTCCCTCTCCCCCTGCTCTCTCCCTACATCCCTTTCCCCTCAGACTCTGACTACCTCACACTCTTCCTTCACTCTCACTAACTCCCTCTCCCCCTGGTCTCTCGCTACATCCCTTTCCCCTCAGACTCTGACTACCTCACACTCTCCCCTCACTCTCACTAACTCCCTCTCCCCCTGGTCTCTCCCTACATCCCTTTCCCCTCAGACTCTGACTACCTCACACTCTTCCTTCACTCTAACTTCCTCTCCCCCTGGTCTCTCCCTACATCCCTTTCCCCTCAGACTCTGACTACCTCACACTCTCCCCTCACTCTCACTAACTCCCTCTCCCCCTGGTCTCTCCCTACATCCCTTTCCCCTCAGACTCTGACTACCTCACACTCTTCCTTCACTCTCACTAACTCCCTCTCCCCCGGTCTCTCCCTACATCCCTTTCCCCTCAGACTCTGACTACCTCACACTCTTCCTTCACTCTCACTAACTCCCTCTCCCCCTGGTCTCTCCCTACATCCCTTTCCCCTCAGACTCTAACTACCTCACACTCTTCCTTCACTCTCACTAACTCCCTCTCCCCCTGGTCTCTCCCTACATCCCTTTCCCCTCAGACTCTGACTACCTCACACTCTTCCTTCACTCTCACTAACTCCCTCTGCCCCTGGTCTCTCCCTACATCCCTTTCCCCTCAGACTCTGACTACCTCACACTCTCCCCTCACTCTCACTAACTCCCTCTGCCCCTGGTCTCTCCCTACATCCCTTTCCCCTCAGACTCTGACTACCTCACACTCTTCCTTCACTCTCACTAACTCCCTCTCCCCCTGGTCTCTCCCTACATCCCTTTCCCCTCAGACTCTGACTACCTCACACTCTTCCTTCACTCTAACTTCCTCTCCCCCTGGTCTCTCCCTACATCCCTTTCCCCTCAGACTCTGACTACCTCACACTCTCCCCTCACTCTCACTAACTCCCTCTCCCCCTGGTCTCTCCCTACATCCCTTTCCCCTCAGACTCTGACTACCTCACACTCTTCCTTCACTCTCACTAACTCCCTCTCCCCCTGGTCTCTCCCTACATCCCTTTCCCCTCAGACTCTGACTACCTCACACTCTTCCTTCACTCTCACTAACTCCCTCTCCCCCCTGGTCTCTCCCTACATCCCTTTCCCCTCAGACTCTGACTACCTCACACTCTTCCTTCACTCTCACTAACTCCCTCTCCCCCTGGTCTCTCCCTACATCCCTTTCCCCTCAGACTCTGACTACCTCACACTCTTCCTTCACTCTCACTAACTCCCTCTGCCCCTGGTCTCTCCCTACATCCCGTTCCCCTCAGACTCTGACTACCTCACACTCTTCCTTCACTCTCACTAACTCCCTCTCTCCCTGGTCTCTCCCTACATCCCTTTCCCCTCAGACTCTGACTACCTCACACTCTTCCTTCACTCTCACTAACTCCCTCTCCCCCTGGTCTCTCCCTACATCCCTTTCCCCTCAGACTCTAACTACCTCACACTCTTCCTTCACTCTCACTAACTCCCTCTCCCCCTGGTCTCTCCCTACATCCCTTTCCCCTCAGACTCTGACTACCTCACACTCTTCCTTCACTCTCACTAACTCCGTCTGCCCCTGGTCTCTCCCTACATCCCTTTCCCCTCAGACTCTGACTACCTCACACTCTCCCCTCACTCTCACTAACTCCCTCTGCCCCTGGTCTCTCCCTACATCCCTTTCCCCTCAGACTCTGACTACCTCACACTCTTCCTTCACTCTCACTAACTCCCTCTCCCCCTGGTCTCTCCCTACATCCCTTTCCCCTCAGACTCTGACTACCTCACACTCTTCCTTCACTCTAACTTCCTCTCCCCCTGGTCTCTCCCTACATCCCTTTCCCCTCAGACTCTGACTACCTCACACTCTTCCTTCACTCTCACTAACTCCCTCTCCCCCTGGTCTCTCCCTACATCCCTTTCCCCTCAGACTCTGACTACCTCACACTCTTCCTTCACTCTAACTTCCTCTCCCCCTGGTCTCTCCCTACATCCCTTTCCCCTCAGACTCTGACTACCTCACACTCTCCCCTCACTCTCACTAACTCCCTCTCCCCCTGGTCTCTCCCTACATCCCTTTCCCCTCAGACTCTGACTACCTCACACTCTTCCTTCACTCTCACTAACTCCCTCTCCCCCTGGTCTCTCCCTACATCCCTTTCCCCTCAGACTCTGACTACCTCACACTCTTCCTTCACTCTCACTAACTCCCTCTCCCCCTGGTCTCTCCCTACATCCCTTTCCCCTCAGACTCTGACTACCTCACACTCTTCCTTCACTCTCACTAACTCCCTCTCCCCCTGGTCTCTCCCTACATCCCTTTCCCCTCAGACTCTGACTACCTCACACTCTTCCTTCACTCTCACTAACTCCCTCTGCCCCTGGTCTCTCCCTACATCCCGTTCCCCTCAGACTCTGACTACCTCACACTCTTCCTTCACTCTCACTAACTCCCTCTCTCCCTGGTCTCTCCCTACATCCCTTTCCCCTCAGACTCTGACTACCTCACACTCTCCCCTCACTCTCACTAACTCCCTCTGCCCCTGGTCTCTCCCTACATCCCTTTCCCCTCAGACTCTGACTACCTCACACTCTTCCTTCACTCTAACTTCCTCTCCCCCTGGTCTCTCCCTACATCCCTTTCCCCTCAGACTCTGACTACCTCACACTCTTCCTTCACTCTCACTAACTCCCTCTGCCCCTGGTCTCTCCCTACATCCCTTTCCCCTCAGACTCTGACTACCTCACACTCTCCCCTCACTCTCACTAACTCCCTCTGCCCCTGGTCTCTCCCTACATCCCTTTCCCCTCAGACTCTGACTACCTCACACTCTTCCTTCACTCTCACTAACTCCCTCTCCCCCTGGTCTCTCCCTACATCCCTTTCCCCTCAGACTCTGACTACCTCACACTCTCCCCTCACTCTCACTAACTCCCTCTCCCCCTGGTCTCTCCCTACATCCCTTTCCCCTCAGACTCTGACTACCTCACACTCTCCCCTCACTCTCACTAACTCCCTCTCCCCCTGGTATCTCCCTACATCCCTTTCCCCTCAGACTCTGACTACCTCACACTCTTCCTTCACTCTCACTAACTCCCTCTCTCCCTGGTCTCTCCCTACATCCCTTTCCCCTCAGACTCTGACTACCTCACACTCTTCCTTCACTCTCACTAACTCCCTCTCCCCCTGGTCTCTCCCTACATCCCTTTCCCCTCAGACTCTGACTACCTCACACTCTTGCTTCACTCTCACTAACTCCCTCTCCCCCTGCTCTCTCCCTACATCCCTTTCCCCTCAGACTCTGACTACCTCACACTCTTCCTTCACTCTCACTAACTCCCTCTCCCCCTGGTCTCTCGCTACATCCCTTTCCCCTCAGACTCTGACTACCTCACACTCTCCCCTCACTCTCACTAACTCCCTCTCCCCCTGGTCTCTCCCTACATCCCTTTCCCCTCAGACTCTGACTACCTCACACTCTTCCTTCACTCTAACTTCCTCTCCCCCTGGTCTCTCCCTACATCCCTTTCCCCTCAGACTCTGACTACCTCACACTCTTCCTTCACTCTCACTAACTCCCTCTGCCCCTGGTCTCTCCCTACATCCCGTTCCCCTCAGACTCTGACTACCTCACACTCTTCCTTCACTCTCACTAACTCCCTCTCTCCCTGGTCTCTCCCTACATCCCTTTCCCCTCAGACTCTGACTACCTCACACTCTTCCTTCACTCTCACTAACTCCCTCTCCCCATGGTCTCTCCCTACATCCCTCTCCCCTCAGACTCTGACTACCTCACACTCTTCCTTCACTCTCACTAACTCCCTCTCCCCCTGGTCTCTCCCTACATCCCTTTCCCCTCAGACTCTGACTACCTCACACTCTCCCCTCACTCTCACTAACTCCCTCTCCCCCTGGTCTCTCCCTACATCCCTTTCCCCTCAGACTCTGACTACCTCACACTCTCCCCTCACTCTCACTAACCCCCTCTCTCCCTGGTCTCTCCCTACATCCCTTTCCCCTCAGACTCTGACTACCTCACACTCTTCCTTCACTCTCACTAACTCCCTCTGCCCCTGGTCTCTCCCTACATCCCGTTCCCCTCAGACTCTGACTACCTCACATCCTTCCTTCACTCTCACTAACTCCCTCTCTCCCTGGTCTCTCCCTACATCCCTTTCCCCTCAGACTCTGACTACCTCACACTCTCCCCTCACTCTCAGTAACCCCCTCTCTCCCTGGTCTCTCCCTACATCCCTTTCCCCTCAGACTCTGACTACCTCACACTCTTCCTTCACTCTCACTAACTCCCTCTGCCCCTGGTCTCTCCCTACATCCCGTTCCCCTCAGACTCTGACTACCTCACACTCTTCCTTCACTCTCACTAACTCCCTCTCCCCCTGGTCTCTCCCTACATCCCTGTCCCCTCAGACTCTGACTACCTCACACTCTCCCCTCACTCTCACTAACTCCCTCTCCCCCTGGTCTCTCCCTACATCCCTTTCCCCTCAGACTCTGACTACCTCACACTCTTCCTTCACTCTCACTAACTCCCTCTCCCCCCGGTCTCTCCCTACATCCCTTTCCCCTCAGACTCTGACTACCTCACACTCTCCCCTCACTCTCACTAACTCCCGCTCCCCCTGGTCTCTCCCTACATCCCTTTCCCCTCAGACTCTGACTACCTCACACTCTCCCCTCACTCTCACTAACTCTCTCTCCCCCTGGTCTCTCCCTACATCCCTTTCCCCTCAGACTCTGACTACCTCACACTCTCCCCTCACTCTCACTAACTCCCTCTCCCCCTGGTCTCTCCCTACATCCCTTTCCCCTCAGACTCTGACTACCTCACACTCTTCCTTCACTCTCACTAACTTCCTCTCCCCCTGGTCTCTCCCTACATCCCTTTCCCCTCAGACTCTGACTACCTCACACTCTCCCCTCACTCTCACTAACACCCTCTCCCCTCAGATCACTGGACCCGAAGTGCTCCCCACCATATACCTCGGTCACCTGACCTATCTCATTCCCTAACAGGAGATGAAACACTCCCCCTTCTCTAGTTGGTACCTCTATGTATTGCTGCAAAAAACTACCCTGCACATATTTTACAAACTCCAAACCATCCAGCCCTTTGACAGAATGGGCTTCTCAGTCTATATGTGGAAAATTAAAATCTCCCACAATCACAACCTTGTGCTTACAACAAATATCTGCCATCTCCTTACAAATTTGCTCCTCCAATTCTCGCTCCCCATTAGCTGGTCTGTAATACACCTCTATAAGAGTTACTAGACCTTTCCTATTCCTCAATTCCATCGAAATAGCCTCCCTAGATAAGCCCTCTAATCTATCCTGCCAGAGCACCGCTGTAATATTTTCTCTGACAAGCAATGCAACACCTCCCCCTCTTGCCCCTCCAATTCTATCACACCTGAAACATGAAATCCAGGAATATTTAGTTGCCAATCACACCCCTCCTGCAACCATGTTTCACCAATAGCCTCAACATCATATTTCCAGGCATCAATCCATGCTCTAAGCTCATCCACCTTTCTTACAATGCTCCTAGCATTAAAATAGATGCATTTAAGAAACTCTCCACCTCTTCCTCTCTGTTTATCCCTGAGAGTGCAAACAACTTTATTATCATTTTCTTCCTTCTTCCCTACATCTTCGGTCTGAGAGCTCCCCTTCTCTATCACCTGTCTATCCTCCCTCACACTGTCTACTAGCTTTCTCTATTTGTGAACTAACCTCCTCTCCCCTCGTCTCTTCAAATTGATTCCCACTCCCCAACCATTCTAGTTTAAAGTCTCCCCAGTAGTCTTAGCAAATCTCCCCACCAGAATATATTGGTCCCCCTAGGATTCACGTGTAAACTGTCCATTTTGTACAGGTCACACCTGCCCCAAAAGAGGTCCCAATGATCCAGAAACTTGAATCTCTGCCCCCGCTCCAATCCCTCAGATACAAATTTATCCTCCACTTCATTCCATTCCTACTCTCACTGTCGCGTGGCACAGGCAGTAATCCTGAGATTACTACCTTTGCAGTCCTTCTTCTCAACTCCCTTCCTAACTCCCTATATTCTCCTTTCAGGACCTCTTCCCTTTTCCTACCTATGTCATTGGTACCTATATGTACTGCGACCTCTGGCTCCTCACCCTCCCACTTCAGGATATCTTGGACGTGATCAGAAACATCCCGGACCCTGGCACCAGGGAGGCAAACTACCATCCGGGTCTCCTGATTACATCCACAGAATCGCCCATCTGACCCCCTAACTATTGAGTCCCCTATTACTACAGCCTTTCTCTTCCTTTCCCTACCCTTCTGAGCTACAGGGCCGGACTCTGTGCCAGAGGCACGGCCACTGTTGCTTCCCCCAGGTAGGCTGCCCCCCCAACAGTACTCAAACAGAAGTACTTATTGTCAAGGGGTGCAGCCACAGGGGTACTCTCTAGTACCTGACTCTTCCCCTTCCCTCTCCTAACCGTGACCCACCTGTCTGCCTCCTGTGGCCCCGGTGTGACCATCTGCCTGTAACTCCTCTCTATTAACTCCTCACTCTCCCTGACCAGACTAAGGTAATCGAGCTGCAGCTCCAGTTCCCGAACACGGTCCCAGGAGCTGCAGCTCGACACACCTGGCGCACATGTGGACGTCCGGGAGGCTAGGAGACTCCAGGACCTCCCACATCCGACACCGAGAACAACAAGCTGCCCTCACACTCATACTTCCCCTTTCCTCAAATAACAGGAAAAACTGAAACCTAAACCTATCTTGCCTTACCCTTTTCCACTTAAGCACATTGAACCAAAGCCCTTAAGCCTTCACTTTGCTCCCGGCTCACTCCGTTGCCCGTTGTATAAGGCTGTGTCCTTTTTAAATCTTCCCCGCTTCACTGCCCGACGTCACGTGCCTCACAGTCCCGACTCTCTTAACCCCGATGAGAAGAAGAAAAAATCAAAATGGCTGCCGCCACACTCTCGTTCTGATCCTCCGATTTCCTTCTCCAAAAATAAGTTTAACTTCGATCTCTTCCCATCTCGCACATCCCTTGGTCTCACCATAACTCCCTCTCTACTAGGTTTCTCCTCATCTCATTCACCCCTCCTCCACTCCCTACCTCATTCCCTCCTCGGTCTCTCCTTATCTCACTGTCTCCAACTCACTCTGCCCTCAGGCTGTCCCCAAGTCATTTGCCCCTCACTCTGCCAAACCCCTTGTCCCCATGTTCTCTGTCTGTCTCCATCTCCCCTCGTCTCTCCCTACCACCCTCTGCCTCGGACTCTCCCTACCTTCTTTTTTCCTCATTCTCTCCCTACATTCCTCTCCCCACTGTGTCTCATTACCTCCTTCGGTCTCTCACTACCACTGTCTCCCTTCGGAGCATCCCTACCTTCGTCTCACTTGGTCACTTTCTAACTCTCCCTCCACGGTCTCTCCCTACTACCCTCCATCCCAGGTCTACTCCCGTCTCCCTCTCCTCTGGGTGTCATATACAGTGCTTTGAAAAAGTATTCAGTCCCCACAACTATTTTCATGTATTACCTACTCTGTTTCTAAATTTAAAATATATTGAAGTAGGATATTTTGAGCTAATCCATGAAACAGTGTGCATCGTGTCAAATCAAATCAAAATTCCAAATCTGGTCAACAATTTGCTGAAAATTAAAAACCAAAGTTGTGAGGCTGAAAAAGTATTCATCCTCAATCACCCCATTTGCCGATGGAGAAAATTGGAGTATCATTTGAATAAATACCCCTGTCCCGGTAAGGGCCAACAGTATGGTAGATTTTCAACAGACCACACCAAAATGAAGACTAAAGAGCATTCAAGACAAGTGATAATATCGAAGCACAAATCTGGGGAAGGGTACAAGACCATCTCAAAGGCACTGAACATTCCTCAGAACTCAGTGTAGTCCATCGTGAAACAGTGGAAAAATACGAAACCACAGCCACACTGCCCAGGTCAGGCGATCCCTCTAAACTTAGTCACCGGAAAAGATTGGCACTTGTAAGAGAGGCTACTGTGACAACAACAGTCACTCTGAGTGAGCTGCAGGAGTCAGTGGCTGCAACTGGAGATGAAGTTCATGGTTCCACAATCTTTAAAGCCTTCCACAAAACAAATATTTATGGAAGAATGGCAAAGAAGCAGCCCGGCTAAAATAAAAATTATCCTTGCCTGTAAATACTGCAAAGATTCACACAGAAGAAACTGTAAAGGTGTGGAAGAAGGACTTGTGCTCGGATGAGACTAAAGTGGAACTTTTTGGCCTCAACACTAAGCTGTAAGTGACGCATAAATCTAATATTGTGCATCAGCCTGGTAACCCATCTATACTGGAAAGTATGGTATCCCATCATGTTATGAAGATGATTTTCAGCAGCAGAGACCACAAATCTGGTCGGGATTGATGGGACGATGAATGCTGTTAAATTCAGATAGATCCTGGATAAAAACTTGCTAGCCTCTGCCAGAAAGCTTAAACTGGGAGAAGTTCATCTTTCAGCAGGAAACAAGCCAAATCACATTGCCTGAGAAACCATGGAGTGGCTTCAAATGAAGACAATTGATGTCCCTGAGTGGCCCAGTCAGAGTCCTGACCTTAACCCCATCAAACATCTCTGGCAAGACGTCAAGATTGCTGTCCACCAGCACTCCCAACTAACCTGGCATAGCTTGAGAAAATTTGCAAGGAGGAATGGACAAACCTTGCTCCATCACATTATGCAGTTAATAGACTTATCTAAAAAGACTACTAGATGTAATAGTTGGGAAAGGTGATTCAACTGAGCACTGAGCAAAGGGGAATGAATGCTTTTGAACTGCTGACATTTCAGTTTTAGAATTTTTAGTTTTTCATGCTTTACAACGTTCCCTGTTGTTTGGGCTCTACTGTGAAAAAGGAGCATGTGATTCACAAACAAAAATTCTCAGTTGAATTGATCAAAATCCCTGGTTGTAATATTCACGTATGTGATCAAAGGGTTGGGGGCTGAATATTTTTACAAGGCACTCTAAGTACTTGATGAAATTTTTTCTTTGAAATTTGAAGGACGACCGTCCAGTTGCACTCACATCTACTGTGATGAAGTACTTTGAGAGGTTAGTCATGGCCAGAATCAACTCCAGCCTAAGCGAGGCCCTGGACCTGCTGCAATTTGCCTGTCACCACAATAGGTCTACAGTGGATACAATCTCACTGGCAACACACACAAAATGTTGCTGGAGCACAGTAGGCCAGGCAGACGAAGGGTCTCGGCCCGAAACGTCGACAGTGCTTCTCCCTATAGATGCTGCCTGGCCTGCTGTGTTCCACCAGCATTTTGTGTGTGTTGTTTGAATTTCCAGTATCTGCAGATTTCCTCGTGTTTACAATCTCACTGGTTCTACACTCGGCCTTGGATCACCTGGACAATAGCGATACCTCTGTCAGGCTGCTGTTTATTGATTACAGCTCAGTGATCGACACCATCATAGCCTCAGTACCAATCAACAACCTCCAAAACGGGGGGGGGGGGGGGGGGGGTCACATGATGACGTAGGCTCGAGACGTTGGGAATCCAGCTCCCTCGTAAAAAGTAATGAAATAGGGTTTAAGTGAAGAAGAGTTAACAAATACCTACTAGAATCTATTTATAAGCAACTCAGGATCATTTTAAGATATGGCTCCTAAACTGAAACAGAAGAAAGCTACTACTTCGAAGACTGCGCAAGTCGGCAGGGAAAAAGGCCTAACCGTTTCGGCGAAGCCTCGTACTCAAGTTGGACCTCCTCCCGGCGAAGTGCATGGCACTTCTGATGGTGCGGGACAGGAAGTTGCGGCAATGTCGGCCGTCTCTGAGAAGAAACGGCAAGAACAATGCTTGCGCGAAGAAACAAGTATGCATGAACAGATACTAACAAAACTACAAATCCCAACTACGGCTGGAAGTGAATTAGAAGTGGAATCAGATTCTTTGGGAAAAACAGATGACGAAGAAGAGGAAAAGGAGGAGATTAAAGGAGACATAAGAGATATCCTGATATATATGATGAATGGATTAAAAGCTATAAGAACAGATATAAGAAGGATGCAGATTACACTCAATAATGTGGTGGAAAAACAAATGAAGATGGATAATAAAGTTAAAGAGATGGAAGTAAAAATGGAAGAAAACACTGAAAGAATAGATAAGACAGAAGACAATAATCTTGCCTGGACAACAGAAAGAAAACGGATGTTGGAAAAAATAGATGCACTTGAAAACTCTAGTAGACGAAATAATATTAAAATTGTTGGTCTTATAGAAGGTACAGAGGGAGAAAATCCAATAAAATTCTTCCAAGAATGGATTCCGAAAATTTTGGAAATGAAAGAAGGAAGTCAAGTAATTGAAATTGAAAGAGCTCACAGAGCTTTAAGACCAAAACCTCAACAAGATCAAAATCCAAGATCAATTTTGATAAAATTCTTAAGGTACCAAGATAAAGAAATAATCTTGAAGGCAGCTTCTCAAGGTGCTAAAAAGAGAAATGGGGTATTGATGATAGAAGGGAAAAGAGTTTTTTTTAAAATCCAGACATAAGTTATGATCTTCTGAAGAGGTGGAAGGAATTTAATCCAGTGAAAAAAATTTTATGGGAAAAGGGCTATAAATTTTTATTGAGCTACCCAGCAAAATTGATAATTTTCCTGGATAACGAAGAAGGAAAGTTTTTCGTTGACTACCGGAAAGCAGAGAAATTTGTACAAGAACTACCTGATATCCACGAGGGGGAGTAAAGAATTATAGAAATGAAGTGGACTAATGATGAAGACTGAAATAAGGTTGGACTTGACGGACATTTATAAGGAATAAGAAGAAAAAAAATAGTTGAAGAGTATTAACTGGGAGTAGAGACATTAATTATTTTCTTTTTTGTTTCTTCACTAATATATTTTCTTTCTTTTTTTTTTGCAGGAGAGCTGGAGGAGCTCCTGATCGATGGCTGTGAGTTTCACGTGTACAATCATGGCGATTGCCATGACCCGTAAAATGGGGGGGGGGTGGTAATGTTGTGTTCTTTTTATTCGCAACATTAGTGGGGGGGTATTTTGTTTATTTTTCTTATATATTAGTTATCTTTCTTCTATTTTTCTTCTTTTTTGCCTGGATGGTTGGGGAGAGACTCATAGCAACATGGAGAATTTTAAAGAGTTCCCAAGGTATTATGAATAATTAATTTACTTAATTTTTTAAGTTTTATTGTTAATGGACTTAATGGACCTGTGAAAAGAAAAAGAGTTTTAACATATATTAAGAAAATGAAAGGAGATATAGCTTTTCTACAAGAAACACATTTAACAGAAACAGAACATAAAAAATTAAAGAGACATTAGGTTGGAAATGTCATTGCAGCTTCATTTAATTCAAAATCGAGAGGAGTTGCAATTTTGGTTAATAAAACTTTACCAATTAAAATACACAATGTAGTAATTGATTCTGTGGGGAGATATGTGATTATACATTGTCAATTTTTTTCAGAATTATGGACTCATGAACATTTATGCACCAAATAAAAATGATGCAAAATTCATACAAGAAGTTTTTTTGAACTTGGCTGATACACATGATAAAATATTAATAGGTGGAGACTTTAATTTTTGTTTAGATCCAGTTTTGGATAGGTCAACTAAAGTCGTTACAAAATCAAAAGTAATAAATAACTTTATCATTAATGAAAGATTTAAACCTGATTGATATATGGAGAAAAATTAATCCAAGAGAAAGAGACTATTCATTTTATTCAAATAGACATAAAACTTATTCAAGGATTGATTTTTTTTATTATCAAAAAATATTCAGGATAGAGTGAAAAGTGTGGAATATAAAGCAAGAATACTGTCAGATCATTCCCCCTTGATAATGACAATGATAATGATGGATAAGGAGGAATCGATCTATAGATGGAGATTTAATTCAATTTTATTAAAATGTCAAGATTTTTGTTATTCAATGTCAGATTCAATTTTTTTTGGATACAAATTTACATTCAGTTGAGGATAAAATTGTATTATGGGAAGCAATGAAAGCATATTTAAGGGGTCAGATTATAAGTTATACATCTAAAATTAAGAAGGAATACATGGCAGAAATAGATCAATTGGAAAAAGATATCATAAAGTTAGAAAAAGAATCTCAAAGATATATGACAGAAGAAAAACAAAGACAACTTGTTAATAAAAAATTACAATATAATACACTCCAGACATATCGTACAGAAAAAGTAATTATGAGAATTAAACAGAAATATTATGAATTAGGTGAAAGATCACATAAGATTCTTGCTTGGCAGCTGAAAACAGAACAGGCTTCTAAAACAATAAATGCAATTAGAACAAGTGCAAATAAGGTTACTTATAAACCTTTAAAAATTAATGAAACTTTTAAAAAAATTTATACTGAACTATATCAATCAGAATCACAAAATAAGATTGCTGAGATAGATAAATTTTTATCACAAATAACCCTTCAAAAATTAAATTTGGAAGAACAGAAAGGATTAGATATGCCCTTTACATTAAAAGAGGTTGAAGAAGCTTTAGGATCACTTCAGAGTAATAAATCCCCAGGAGAAGATGGGTTTTCCTCCTGAATTTTATAAAAAATTTAAAGATTTATTAATTCCTCCTTTTATGGAATTAATATATCAAGTGGAAAGAATGCATAAACTCCCACAATCTTTTTTAACAGTGATCATAACTGTATTGCCAAAAAAAGATAGAGATCCTTTAAAACCAACATCATATAGGCCTATTTCTTTGTTGAATACAGATTATAAAATAATAGCAAAAATTTTATATAATAGATTATCTAAATATTTACCAAAATTAATACATATGGATCAAACAGGTTTTATTAAAATCAATCAATGGATAATATAACTCGGTTACTTAGTATAATTCATTTGGCACAAAAAAGAGAGGAAATGAGTGTGGCAGTTGCTTTGGATGCAGAAAAAGCATTTGATAGATTGAAATGGGATTTTTTTATTTAAGGTATTGGAAAAATATGAGTTAGGAAAATCTTCTATACAATGGATTAAAACCTTAAATACTAATCCTCAAGCTAAAGTAGTTACAAATGGTCAGATTTCAACACCATTTTGCTTAACGAGGTCAACTAGACAAGGCTGCCCATTATCACCTGCTTTATTTGTATTGGCAATAGAACCATTAGCTGAATTAATTAGAACAGATTCAGACATTGGGTGCTTGTTTTGATTTATTTAACAAACCCATTGCAATCTTTGCAAAGACTATCTTTTAGATTGGAAGAATATGGGAAAGTATCAGGGTATAAGGTAAATTGGGATAAAAGTGAAATTTTACCCCTTACCAAAGGAAATTATAATCAATGTCCATTAGTAACTCAATTTCGATGGTCAATAAATGGGATAAAATACTTAGGTATTAGAGTTGATAATGATGTAAAAAATTTATATAAACAAAATTATTTGCCATTATTAAAAAAAAGAGGATCTTGATAAATGGATGACATTACCAATAACATTAATAGGTAGAGTTAATGCTGTAAAAATGAATATATTTCCTAGATTGCAATATTTATTCCAAACTTTACCAATACAATTGCCTCAGAAGTTTTTTCAAGAACTGAATAAATATGTAAGGAAATTTCTTTGGAAAGGAAAGATGTCAAGAATATCATTGGAAAAATTGACATATAAATTTGATTTAGGAGGGTTACAACTTCCAAATTTTAAGAATTATTATAAAGCAAATCAACTTAGATTTATTGCGTCATTTTTTGATGAAGAATAACCGGCATGGATTAGAATAGAATTAGATAAGATAGGAGAAAACATACCAGAAGATTTTTTATATAAATGGGAATCCAAATGGATACGGGGAAAAAAAAGAATCTCCTATATTTAGTCACTTGATTGATTTATGGAATAAGTTAAATATGGACAATGAGATAAAGAAATCTTTATTAGCAAAAAGAACTTTAATTCAAAATAGGCTTATTCCTTTTACAATGGATAATAAACTTTTACATAATTGGTTCCAAAAGGGGATTAAATATATAGGTGATTGTTTTGAAGGAGGTATATTGATGTCGTTTGATCAATTAAAAAAATATATCAAATATCAAACAATACTCTATTCTGTTATTTGCAATTAAAGGCTTATTTATGAGAAAAGCTGGGTCAAACAATGTTGATGCCAAAACCTAGTGAAATAGAAATATTAATTCAAAAAGGAAAAATTAAACAATTTACATCCAGTATGTACAATTTGATTCAAAATCAGACAATTAAATCAGGAATTCATAAATCAAGACAAAAATGGGAATCTGATTTGAATATTAAAATTGATGGAAAAAGCTGGACAAGATTATGTTCTGATAGTATGATAAATACAATAAATGTTTGACTTAGATTAGTACAATATAATTTTTTACATCAATTATATATAACACCACAGAAAATAAATAGATTAAATTCAAATATGTCTGACCAATGTTTTTGATGTAATCAAGAAATTGGTAGTTTTTTACATTCTACTTGGTCTTGTTTTAAAATTCAATCATTTTGGATAAATCTAAGACTTTTATTGGAACAAATTACTGGAGTACAACTCCCACATAGTCCAATATTATTTTTATTAGGAGACATTGAAGTGACAATACCGAAACTTAAATTGAATAAGTATCAGAAAAAATTTATAGAAATTGCATTGGCAGTAGCCAAAAAAGTTATCGCAGTTACTTGGAAATCTGATTTATATTTAACTATGGATCATTGGAATAATGAAATATATAGTTGTATTCCACTTGAAAAATTACATACAATCTAAGAAATGAATATGATATATTTTTGAAAATTTGGCTCCCATACCTACAAAAGATAGGATTAAATACATAGGTCCTTTGAAGATAAAACTATAAAGTAATTGGAGAAAATTAAAAATAAAAATTAAAATTATTTTGAACTCCATGGAGCATGTGGGGATCCTTCGATATCCAGGCAACCTTTCTCTTCTTTCTTTCTTTTTTTACTTTCTTTAGATAAGGGTTAGGGGGGGAGGGTTAAGGGGAGGGGGGGAGGGTTAATATTATTTTTTCTCTTTCGTACTATTTTATCAGTACATTTATTCTTTGTAATTTTCTAAAAATTTAATAAATAAATTGAAAAAAAAACAACCTCCAAAACCTCCCTCTGTAACTGGATCCTTGACTTCTTCATCAGGAGACCTCAGTCAGTGCAGATGGAAAATAACATTACCTGCTCACTGACAATCAACACTGGCACACCTCAAGGATCAAACTCAGCCCACTGCTCTATTCTCTCTCCACACCAACAACTGTGTGGCTCGGCACAGCTCAATCACCATCTATAAATGTGCCGATAACACAACTATTGCTGGCAGAATTTGAGATGGTGATGAGGAGGCGTACAGGAATGAGTAGAGCAGCTGGTTGAGTGGTGTCGTAACAACAACCTTGCACTCAACATCAGTAAGACCAAGAAAATGATTGTGGACTTCAGAAAGGGGAAGTCAAGGGAACACACACCAGTCCTCATCGAGGGATCAGCTGTGGAAAGGGTGAGCAGTTTCAAGTTACTGGGTGTCAACATCTCTGAAGATCGATTCTCAGACCAACATACTGAGGCAATTATAAAGAAGGCCCAACAGTGGCTACATTTCATCAGGAGTTTGAAGGACTTGGTCTGACTCCAAATAGACTCGCAAATCTCTACAGATGTACAGTGGAGGGCATTCTAACTGGTTGTATCACCGTCTGGTATGGAGGGTCACTGCACAGAAACAGAAAAAGGTGCAGAATACTGTAAACTCAACCAGCTCCATCATGGGCACAAGCCTCCCCAGCATCGAGGACATCTTCAAATGTAATGCCTCCAAACAGCAGCATCCACCATTAAAGACCCCCATCACTCAGGACATGCCTTTTCTCCTTGCTACTGTCAGGGAGGTGGTACAGGAGCCTGAAAACACACACTCAACACTTCAGGAACAGCTTCTTCCTCTCCGCCATCAGATCTCTGAATGGATAATGAACCCATTTACACCACTGCAAAAACTTTTTTTATTTAAATATATTTCTTGTTGTAATATATAGTTTCTTTATCTTGTATTGTAGTGTACTGCCACAAAACAATAAATTACATGACATATACCAGTGATATCAGACCTGATTCTGATCAATCAAACCCTTTCCTCCTACACAGCTCTCCATTCTTCTACCATCCATGTGTCTATCTATGAGTTTCCTTACAGGCCCTATCAAATATTAAAAGGCCTGGACAGAGTGGACACAGAGACATGTCCAACAGTGGAGGAGTCTCGGACCAGAGGGCACAGACTCAGAATACAATGACGTCCCTTTAGAACAGAGATAAGCAGGAATTTCTTTAGCCAGAGGGTGGTGAATCAGTGAAATTCATTACCACAGACAACTGTGGAGGTCACGTCATTGGGGATACTTGTCCATTAATACAAATATCTAATTAGCCAATTACACTCTGCACATAATAAAGTGGTCAGTGAGGACACACAGTGACACTGATTTCAAGAGCAACACACACAAAATGCTGGATGAACTCAACAGGTCAGGCAGCATAGACGGAAAAGAATAAACAGTCAACATTTCAGGCTGAGACTCTTCATCACGACTGGAAAGAAGGACTGGGGAAAAAAAATGATGGACTGCTCCTCTTGCTTTCCAGTCCTGATGAAGAAACTTGGCCCGAAATATGGACTGTTTACTCTTCTGCATAGATGCTGCCCGGTCTGCTGAGTTCCTTCAGCATTTTCTGCCTGTTGCTATTCACGGGGCAATTTATAAAGACCAATTAACTGACTAACCGGTACATCTTTGGACTGTGGGAGGAAACCGGTTCACCCAGAGGAAACCCACAGAGGGTGGTACGTATGCAGAATGAGCTGCCACTGGAAGTCATTGGGGCAGGTACGATAATGACATTTAACAGGCACCTCTGCCCCACTGTGATGCTTGCCTCTGTAACGTCACCCAGCTCCGCCCCTGACCCAGTCCGTCTCTCATTCACACCTTCAGCCACCTCCCACTCCTGCACTCTGCTGGCTGTGCCTGAAATTGTCCCAAACCCCTTCACCCACCACGATTCACTAATCTGGTTAAGTAACATACAACCCAACTTTGCTTTCACATCCCAACGTAGCCTCACCACTCCCTCCCAGTATAATCTCCTCCGGCCTCTTAACACTCCCTCCAGTCCCAGCCTCTCGGAGTGTAATCTCTGCATTTCCAGCCGTGCCTTCTCCTCAGTCTTCAAGCCTGAAATTCTCTGCTGAAACCTCTCTGCCTCCCCATCTCCCTCCACTCCCTACTGTTGTTTCACCAAACCGGGTATCTGGACATTTCTGATCACCAGCTCTAATGCCGTGTGTCCCGGTGTCAAATTGGATTCATAATGTTCCCGAGGTCCCTTCAGTACTTTTCCCCCATTAAATACAGGCTGTCTCTGCTCATCTACAGAAACAATAAATAACATCTACTTCCTCTGACTGTACACAGCACGCAGTTTGTCCCTACAAGACATTACTCACCCAGAAAACCCAGGATCAGCAGCACAACCCTCAGTTCAGCCGGTGACATTCTGGAAATGAAAGATTGGAATTAACTCAGTGAGAAATGACACACTGGGACTGAGGACAAGGTGTAAATGGGGATGGGAACAGAGGATGGAAAGGGATATCCACCTGCAGTGGGATAGATACCTCACTCCCTCACTGAGACCCCACGGACAGAGGTGGGATCTCCTTCTCTCCCTCACTGAGACACCACAAACACAGATGAGATCTCCCTCAGTGAGACCCCAGCAACAGCAATGCAACCTCACTCACTCCCTTACTGAGACACCACGGACAGAGGTGAGATCTCACTCAGTGAGACCTCACTCACTCCCTTACTGACACACCACGGACAGAGGTGAGATCTCACTCAGTGAGACCTCACTCACTCCCTTACTGTGACACCACAGACAGAGGTGGGATCTCTCTCAGTGAGACCTCACTCACTCCCTTACTGTGACACCACGGACAGAGGTGGGATCTCACTCAGTGAGACCTCACTCACTCCCTTACTGACACACCACGGACAGAGGTGAGATCTCACTCAGTGAGACCTCACTCACTCCCTTACTGACACACCACGGACAGAGGTGAGATCTCACTCAGTGAGACCTCACTCACTCCCTTACTGAGACACCACGGACAGAGGTGGGATCTCTCTCAGTGAGACCTCACTCACTCCCTTACTGTGACACCACGGACAGAGGTGGGATCTCTCTCAGTGAGACCTCACTCACTCCCTTACTGAGACACCACGGACAGAGGTGGGATCTCACTCAGTGAGACCTCACTCACTCCCTTACTGAGACAGCAAAGACAGAGATGAAACCTCCCTCAGTGAGAACCCACAGAGACGAGATACCCCAGAATCCCCACAGAAGGTTAGATCTCCCTCTCTCCCTCACTGTCCCCACATGAGATCTCCATGACTGAGACCCCAGACAGAGGTGAGAAATCCCTTCCTGAAACCTCACAGATGGATGAGACAGAGGAGCTCCATCTACCTTCATTTATTTACACACTCCCTCTCTCTCTCTGCAACACCCACACTCAAACACAGAACACAAGACAAATTTTCAGGTTCGATCTGTTTTGGTGATGACTACTCACGTGTGACTCCCGATGAGGTGTTGCTGTGTGAACTGGAGGGAGATGGGACCACCTACAACCTCCTCACTCTCTGCTGTGAGTGGTGTCAGATGCAGTGACAGGTCAACGACTACTTTCCACACCGGCTTCTCGAAGCAATGAAACCAGAGCTGGGTGCTGCAACAGTTAATGTATGTTTTGAAAAAGTATGCAAAGCAAACAAACGTCATCTATCCTGAGGCTCTGTAATGAACAGCCTATTGTTTCCAGTCAGTGAGCTTCCTCTAACAATCACAGTGATGGGTCAGTATTGAGCAGAGGGACAGGAATGGACACAGGTGCTAGAGAGGAAATAGTCACAGGATTACTGTAGCCAGGTTTATAATGGGTCAGTATTGTGGAGTGGAAGGTGTAGATCGTCTGTAATGGACAGCAGACATTAGAGGGGGAGTGGACACAGGATAAACCCCCGGTCAGGTTGGCAATGGGTCAGTAACGGGGAGTGGACCGTGTACAGGGTCGGTAATGGAGAAGGAATTTAGAGGGAATTTTATGAAAGATGCAAAGATGTTTATACACCGATGCAAGTGTGTAGTCACACTGGTCCACCGTGGGGTGTTTATATCAGACTGCAGGAAGGGGCAGCAGTAGTTAGGAGGGCAAATGGCACATTGACGTTTATTGTATGGAGGGGTTTTGGTCAGAGTCATGGAGTACTACAGCATAGAAACAGGAATTTTGGCCCATCTAGTCCAATGCCATCCTGCTCCTCTGCCTCTCCCTATCTCCCTGCACCCCGTCCATAATCTTCCATACCTCTCTCACCTCATCTACCTGTTCAAACTTTTCCTAAATGTTACAATGGAATTTGTATCTACCACTTCCATTGGCAGCTAGTTCCACTCACACCACCCTCTGAGTGAAGATTGCCCTCTGATTCCACTAAAATATTTCATCGTTCCCACTAAACACACTAATGAATAAATTCCTAATGGATTCAAACTCTCCCTGTAACTCCCGTCCTCAATTCCCGGCAACATCCTTGTAAATTTTCCCTGCATTCTTTCAAGATAATTGATAACTTTCCACATACTTTGAAGTCAGCTTCATTACTATCTTTTAACCTAGTATGCATGGAAAGCGTGCAAGGAGCTGGCCCAATTTGAACCCGTGACCACTTGCCTTGAGGTCTGGTGAAGATGTCACTACACCGCCGGCCGGCTAATCATGCCATTAATTTCAAGACAATTACAGAGCAGTAGTGGTATGGTCCTCATGTTGACATTCGAAGTTCAAGAGAGGGTCTGGCAAGTGTGGACTGAGACAGGGTTTTTTTCCTCCGGCAAAGGTATGCTTGGTAAGTGGGAGGCCTTCAAATGTAGAATTTTGAGATGCATGTTCCTCTCAGAATAATAGGCAAATGTAAGAGGTTTTGGGAATGTTGGTTTCCGAGAGATATTTCAGGTCCTGGGTAAGAAGACGGGGGTGCAAAGTGAGGAGTAGCAGGAAGGAACAAATCAGGTACTTGAGGAGTATAAGAAATGCAAGAAAACACTTAAGGGGGAAATCAGGAGGGCTAAAAGAAGTCATGAGGTTCCTCTGGCAGACAGGGTGAAGGAGAGTCCCAAGGGCTTCTACAGAGAAATTAAAAGCAATAGGCAAGCAAAGGATAAAATTGGTCCTGTTGAAGATCTTCTGTGCATGGAGCTGAAAAAGGTGGGGGAGAGCTTAGATGGATATTTTGCATTTGCATTACTTAGGAGACGGACATAGAGTCTATAGAAGGGAGGAAAAGCAGGGAGGTTATGGACTGTACACACATTACTGACTTGATGCAAATTAGTCTGGATAAATCTCCAGGGCCTGACGAGAAGATCCTGTAGACCTTGTGGGATGTTGCAGCAGTAATTGCCGGGGCCCTAGCAGAGACATTTAAAACACACTCAGCAACAGGTGAGGGCTGGAGGATTGGACGATAGGGAATATTGTTCCATTCGTTAAGAAAGGCTCCAATAATAAACCAGGAAATTATAAGCCGTTGAGCCTGACACCAGTAGTGGGTTAAGTTATTGGAAGGTATTTGGATGGACTGAGACTGATTAGGGATGGTCAGTATTACTTTGTGTGTGGTTGGTTGTGTTTAACTAATCCCACAGAGTTTTTCAAGGAAGTTACCAGGAAAGTTGATGAGGACAAGCCAGTGGATGGTGTCTACATGGGCCTTAGCACGGCCTTTAAATAGGTACCACATGGCAGGTTGGTCAAGGAGTTTCTGTCACTTGGCTTTCACGATGAGGTGGGTAATTGGATTAGACATTGGCTTCACGGGAGATCCCAAATATGGCTGCCTCTCTGACTGGAGGCCTGTGACTAGTGGTGTGTGCCGCAGGGATCAGAGCTGGGTCTGTACTTGTAAATGGCTGCATCTCTGACTGGAAGCCTGTGACTGGTGGTGTGTGCCGCAGGGATCAGAGCTGGGTCTGTACTTGTAAATGGCCGCCTCTCTGACTGGAGGCCTGCGACTAGTGGTGTGTGCCGCAGGGATCAGAGCTGGGTCTGTACTTGTAAATGTCTGCCTCTATGACTGGAGGCCCGTGACTAGTGGTGTGTGCCACAGGGATCAGAGCTGGGTCTGTACTTGTAAATGGCTGCATCTCTGACTGGAAGCCTGTGACTGGTGGTGTGTGCCGCAGGGATCAGAGCTGGGTCTGTACTTGTAAATGGCCGCCTCTCTGACTGGAGGCCTGCGACTAGTGGTGTGTGCCGCAGGGATCAGAGCTGGGTCTGGACTTGTAAATGGCCGCCTCTCTGACTGGAGGCCTGTGACTAGTGGTGTGTGCCGCAGGGATCAGAGCTGGGTCTGTACTTGTAAATGGCTGCCTCTCTGACTGGAGGCCCGTGACTAGTGGTGTGTGCCGCAGGGATCAGAGCTGGGTCTGTACTTGTAAATGGCTGCCTCTCTGACTGGAGGCCCGTGACTAGTGGTGTGTGCCGCAGGGATCAGAGCTGGGTCTGTACTTGTAAATGGCTGCCTCTCTGACTGGAGGCCCGTGACTAGTGGTGTGTGCCGCAGGGATCAGAGCTGGGTCTGTACTTGTAAATGGCTGCCTCTCTGACTGGAGGCCTGTGACTAGTGGTGTGTGCCGCAGGGATCAGAGCTGGGTCTGTACTTGTAAATGGCTGCCTCTCTGACTGGAGGCCCGTGACTAGTGGTGTGTGCCGCAGGGATCAGAGCTGGGTCTGTACTTGTAAATGGCTGCCTCTCTGACTGGAGGCCTGTGACTAGTGGTGTGTGCCGCAGGGATCAGAGCTGGGTCTGTACTTGTAAATGGCTGCCTCTCTGACTGGAGGCCGGTGACTAGTGGTGTGTGCCGCAGGGATCAGAGCTGGGTCTGTACTTGTAAATGGCTGCCTCTCTGACTGGAGGCCTGTGACTAGTGGTGTGTGTCGCAGGGATCAGAGCTGGGACTGTACTTGTTTGTCACCTATGTCGACAAATTTGCGAATGACACCAAGATTTGGGCTGTAGTGGAGAATACGGAAAGCTATTAAAGCTTGCAGCAAGATCGAGACCAGCTGGAAAAATGGATTTGTAATTGGCAAATGGAATTTAATGCAGACAAGTGTGAGGTGTTGCTCTTTGGTAGGACATTCCAGGGTAGGGCTTACACAGTGAGCAGTAGGTCACTGAAGAGTGAGGTAGAACAGGGGGAACTGGGAATACAGTTCCATAATTCCTCGAAAGTAACATCACAGGTAGATACGGTCATAAAGTGCTTTTGGCACATTGGCCTTCATAAATCACTGTATTGAGTAAAGGAGTTGGATGTCCTGTTGAAGTTGAAGACGTGGTGAGGCCCAATTTAGAGAATTGTGTACAGTTCTGTTCAGCTACCTACAGGTCGGATATCAACAAGATTCAAAGAGTGCAGAGAGAATTTACAAGGATGTTACCAGGACTTGAGGACCTGAGTTACAGGGAAAGGTTGAACAGGTTATGACTTTATTCCCCAGAGTGTAGGAGAATGAGGGGAGATGTGACAGAGGTTTATTTACCCTATCCATACCCCTCACAATACAATATTACGGAGAGGGTAAATGTAAACAGAGCTTGAACTGTTTCAGGGGAATACGAGAGGGATCTTCTTCACTGAGAGAGAGGCGAGAGCGTGGAACAAGCTGCCAGCAGAAGAGGTGGATGCCCGTTCGATTTCAACATTCAAGAGAAATGTGGATTGTACGAGGGTGGGAGGGGTACAGAGGGTTCTGGTCTGGGTGGAGGTCGATTGGACGAGGCAGGTTAATAGTTCAGCATGGACTAGATGGACAGAAAGTCCTGTTTCTGTGTTGTGGTGTTCTGAGACTCTTCTCTGATTTCTGGGTTTTCTCCCCATTTAGAAATTACTCTACATTTTTATTCTTTCTGACAAAGACTATGACCATACACTTCCCTACACTGTATTCCATCTGACACTTCTTTACCCATTCTCCTAATCTGTCTGAGTCTTTCTGCAGACCCTGCTTCCTCAACACTACCTGCCCCTCTACTTAACTTCGTATCATCCTCAAACTTTGCACAAAGCTATCAATTCTGTCATCAAAATCACTGATGTTTCATGTGAAAAGAAGCAGTCCCAACACCAAACATCACGACTCACCAGCAGCCAACCAGAAAAGGCCCCGTTTATTCCCACTCATTGCCTCCTCCAGTCAGCCAATCCTCCATCATGCTCGTATCTTCCCTGGGCTCTTATCTTGTTCAACAGTCTCATGTTCAGTACCTTGTCAAAGGCCTACTGAAAATCCAAGTAAACAACATCCACTGACTCTCTTTTCTCTCTCCTGCCTGTTATTTTCTCAAAGACTTTCAGAGCTTTCTCAGGCAAGATTTCCCCTAAGGAAACCATGCAGACTACGGCCTATTTTTTCATGTGCCTTCAAGTTCCCCAAAACCTCATCGTTAGTAATGGACTCCAACATCTTACCAACCACTGAAGTCAGACGAACTGGCCTATGAATTACTGTCTGAGCTTGCAACTTTCTGTAGCTTTTTCTGATCCTGTACAGTATCCCCTCCATTCCAGAGAGTGATGAACCAGTTAGAATGCTCTCTGCGGTACCTCTGTAGAAATTTGAGAGAGTCTTTGCAGAAAAATCAAGTCTCTTCAAACTCATAAATGTAGCCACTGTCGTGCCTTCTTTGTAATTCCATTAATGTTGGGCCCAGGATAGATCTTCAGAGATGTTGACACCCAGGTACTTGAAACTGCTCACCCTTCCCACTGCTGAACCCTCATTGAAGACTGGTGTGTGTTCCCTTGACTTCCCCTTGCTGAAGTCGGCAGTCAATTCCCTGGTCTTACTGACGTTAAGTGCAAGGTTGTTGTTTTGACAGCACACAACCAGCTGATCTACCCCACTCCTGTACACCTCCTCATCACCATCTGAACCGCTGCCAACAATAGTTGTGGAATCGGCAAATTTATGAATGGCATTAGAGGCACCCACACTCACTTCTGCACACTGACACTCTTGAATTTCTGGCATCCTGTCTTCCACAGTGAAGCTGACACAAATACTTGTAAATTCATCTACTATTTTTGTCCCCCATTAGAACCTCTCCAGCGGTTTTCCACTGGTCCAATATCCACTCTCCCATCTCTTTTACTCTTTATATATCAGATAAAACTTTTGTATCCACTTTTATTGGATAGCTTACCTTCATATTTCACATTTCTCTCCTTACTGCTTTTTAAGTTGCCTTCTGTTGGTTTTCATCGGCTTCCCAATCTTTCAGCCTCACACTGATTTTGCGATCCATGCCCTCTCTTTTGCTTTTATGCTATCTTCGACTTCCCTTGTCAGCCTCAGCCTCCAGTTTGAACACTTCTTCTTTGGGATGGATTTATGCTGGGCCTGCCGATCCAACTTTTCTCCACTCTGCACGCCCCAAAACTGCCTCGACCTCACTCCAAATCCCTCGAGTCAGCCTGGCCTCTTCTGCACAGAACAAGGGGGGGGGAGGGGGATGAATACTCTAGAACTGCTGATATTTCAGTTTTTGAATTCTTAGTTTTCCATGCTTTACAATTTCCCCTGTGTTTTTTTCTGGCTCCACTGCAAAAACAAGGAGCATGTGGTTCACAAACAAAAATTCTCAGTTAAATTGATCAAAATCACTGGCTGCAATACTCATTTTTACGAACAAGTTGTCAGGGGCTGAATACTTTTTCAAGGCACTGTAAAAAGACAGATAGATAGATAAATAAATAACACTGAGAACATGAGATGTAGAGTCTTTGCGAGTGAGTCCATAGGTTGTGGAATTAGGTTAGTATTGAGGTGAGTGAAGTTATCCTCACTGGATCAGCAGCCTGATGATTGAAGGATAGTAACTGTTCTTGACCTGGTGGTGTGAGACCCAAGGCTCCTGTACCTCCTGCCCAATGGAAGCAGTGATAAGCGAGCACGGTCTGGATGGGGGTCACTGGTGATGGATGCCGACACTCCTTGTCGATGTGCTCAATGTTGGGGGGAGCTTTTCCTGGGCACTGGGCTGTATCCACCACTTTTAATAGGCTTCTCCGTTCTTGTGCACTGGAGTGGGACTGGGACATATCAACCAGTGAATGGTGGCCTGGGCTTGAGGGGCCGGGGACACTTTCTGCTCCTAGTGTGTTGTCTTCTTGCATAATGAGATGGAGGGGCCTCAGGGGGTAACTCTGGAGCCGGATGTCCTGTTTTCATTCCACACACTGATCAGTAGATTAAATGGCCACAGTCCCTGGGAACGTGGAGACAATAACGTGTGATTAGCATAGGATCAGTGTCAATGGTGTTTGATGGTCAGCACATACCCAGTGGGCCAAAGAGCCTGTTTCTGTGTTCTATGACTGTGACTATCTCTCCATCCTCTCTCACCTCTGCTGTCTTTCACCTTCTCACTCTCCAATCCCCCTCCCCTCGAACACCTCAATGCATTGTTTCTGACCTGTGACATTTCACCAAATGTGACCTGTGTCTATGATGTGAAAACCCCTCTGTTCTCAGTCTGTTTGCATCCGGTGGCAAACAGGAGAACAGAACAGGGCAGAATTAGCCAGAGGGATGTTCCTATTGGAACTGTAATGGCCACAGAAGCAGAGTGAATAATCTGGAACGTTTTGCAGAGAAACTGAATATTCAGCCCCACAAACTACATGGGCATCTCTCTGACCCTCTCTCACCTCACCTCACCCCCCCCCCCACCTTTCTGTCTCACTCTCCGTATCAGCTCAGTAATCCTATTCCAGGAACTCCTCTCAGTTCTGTTAGTGGGTGAATTTGCATCTGTGGCTTTCAACACGTGATACCTGCGTGAGTGAAATGAACAGTCTATTGTTCTCAATCTGTGTGTTTTTGTTGCCAATGATTTCCTGTTGTTTGCCCCCCACCCTTCTTAAAGAGTGGAGTGACATTTACAATTTCCCATTCCTCCCAAACCATCCCAGAATCTAGTGATTGTTGAAAGATCACTACTAATGCCTCCACAATCATTTCAGCCACCTCTTTCAGAACCCTGGGGTGTAGTCTATCTGGTCCAGGTGACTTATCGATTTTCAGACCTTTCACCTACCCAAGCACCTTCTCCTTCATAATTGCAACTACACTGACTTCTGCCCCCTGACACTCGAATTTCTGGCAGACTGATGGTGTCTTTCACAGTGAAGGCAAATACAAAATACTTATTAAGTTTGTCCGCCTTTCTGAATACTGCATTATGACCTCTCCAGTGTCATTTTCCACTTGTCTCTATTTTACTTTTTGCATACCTGAAAAACCTTTTGTTTTCTTCTTTTAAATTACTGGCTAATTAACCTTCACATTCCATCTTTTCTCATTATTGCTTTTTTATAGCCTTCATTTACTTTTTAAAACCCTCCAGCTTCCCACTAATTATTGATTTACTGTATGCCCTTGCTTTCGATCTTATGCTCTCATTGATTTCCCTTTGCAGCCACAGTTGCCTCATCCTCCCTTTGCAATATTTCTTCATCTTTGGTATTTATCTATCCTGCATTTCCAAATTACTCCCAGAAACTCCAGCCTTTGCTGCTCTGCCATCATCCCTATTAATGTCCGCTTCCAATCAACTTTGGCCAGCTCCTCTCTCATGCCTCTGTAGTTCCCTTTACCCCACTGTAATACTGATACATCTGATTTTAGCTTCTCCGTCTCGAACTGCAGGGTGAATTCTATCATATCATGATCTCTGCATCATTACACAATACCAAATCCAGACTTGTCTTTTCCCTGGTGGGCTCAACCACGAGCTGCTTTAAAAAGCCATCTCATAGGCATTCTACAAATTCCTTCTTTTGGGATCCAACGCCAACATGATTTTCCCAATCTACCTGCAAATTGAAACCCCCATGGTTATCATTACATTGTCCTTTTTACATGCCCTTCCTATCTCCTGTTGCAATTTGTAGTCGACATCCTTGTTACTGTTCTGAGGCCTGTGTAAACTGAATTGGAATTGACCTTACAACTTACAACCTTCATATACAGGAGTAAAAGTCTTATGTAGGGCTCTCAGTAACTGTGGTGTTAACTGTTCAGGCTAACAAAATGGCTTCTTTGTATTGTTATAATGAAATGGCTTCTCTGTAATGTTACTTAATGCTGTAATGGGTTTCTGTATCTGGAACGTTTGGGTTATAACTGTAGCTAAGGGGGGAACTAGCCAATGGAGAATTGTTATACTATCTTGTATCTGTGAGCTGAGCAGGAGTTCATGGTCTTTTTTCGGGAGGCGAGCGAGGAGGATGACGTGTGAGGAGTGGACAGCGGTTCCAGGGCAGCGGATACTGGACGTCAGTGGTTCGGACGGTGGCCGAAGGCTCGGAAGGTCGTTGTGGATGGAACCGGAGGCGTGAGCTCCAACGCATTAAAATATTATGTGCACAAACTGATAAACTTACTGATTTGGCGTTTTTAGGTTATCTGTTTCTACTAACCCATCACTAGGAAATAACTATAAAGTTGTAATTATTTACTCGCCTTTGGTGTATTGTCTGATATTTGTGTTGCAGGTGTGTACTGGGGGGGGGCATTACACCGTATTTACACCGAAGTATTGCACTATTGGCGGGGTGACGGCGGTTCACCCTAGGCGAACTGGGGTAAATTGGGGGCACAGATGCTACACTTATGTTACGTCTCTATCTAAATGTGCAATTTATACTAATTTATAATAAATATTTTGTACACCAGGACAGTCAATATAACATAGAAATACAGTTGCATCAGCATGAATTAATCAGTCTGATGGCCTGGTGGAAGAAGCTGTCCCGGAGCCTGTTGGTCCTGGCTTTTATGCTGCGGTACCGTTTCCCGGATGGTAGCAGCTGGAACAGTTTGTGGTTGGGGTGACTCGGGTCCCCAATGATCCTTCAGGTCCTTTTTACACACCTGTCTTTGTAAATGTCCTGAATAGTGGTAAGTTCACATCTACAGATGTACTGGGCTGTCCACACCACTCTCTGCAGAGTCCTGCGATTGAGGGAAGTACAGTTCCCATACCAGGCAGTGATGCAGCCAGTCAGGATGCTCTCTATTATGCCCCTGTAGAAAGTTCTTAGGATATGGGGGCCCATACCAAACTTCTTCAACCGTCTGAGGTAAAAGAGGCACTATTGTGCTTTTCCCACCACACAGCTGGTATGTACAGAACACGTGAGATCCTCAGTGATGTTTATGCCGAGGAACTTAAGGCTGTTCGCCCTCTCAACCCCAGATCCATTGATGTCAATACGGGCGAGCCTGTCTCCATTCCTCCTGTAGTCCACAACCAGCTCCTTTTATTTTTTAACATTGAGGGGGAGGTTGTTTTCTTGACACCACTGTGTCAGTGTGATACAATTCTCATCAGGGTTTTTTCAGCCTTGCAGATTCTGAATTTTACTCACAAGGATTGTACATATTCTCAATCATATGCCAACTCTCTCTCAGAATTCAATTTCCACCACAATCTTCTGCTTACCCTCCTATCCATCCAATACAATGTGTATGTTAAACACATGAGCACAAATTTTTGTATAATCAAAAACCCTTTTCTCCATATCCATGTCTTGCTTGCGGAAGAACTCCACCCCTCCTGCACATCTCTGAAACATCTGCATGCCAGTTCCATGGGCCAGTCAGAGCAAGGCCTCCCCCCACCCCCTGGGATGTAAGTTGTGGGGTTTGGGGAAGAGGGAATGCCAGTCGCTGTTTGGGGAGATGCTCCATGCAGACCCCAACCCCCCCGAAGGCCAGATGCATCAGAAAGGGTCCCTGTGATCAGGAGTACCTGACGGTCCCCTATCAGAACTCAGTGGTTACCTGGGATCATCTCAGAGGCTTTGCATGTGGTGTCCGTCGGCTTCTCCTGCCCGGCGTTGGGTCTTGTCCTCCTATCCGGATCTGGGACGAGAGAAGGTCCAGGTGAGAAATGGAGTTTGGAGGATAGGTCCAGGGCTGAGACTGATTCTTCCTGCTACGTCCACACACCAGCCAGTTCTGTTCTTCCACCACACTCCCCCAGTCTCTCCACCAGGCTCAGTTCCATCACTCTGACACACTGCACACACAGACTCCTTCCCAATTCCCCCATTTGCTCATCCCCAACCTCCTCCGTCATTCAGAAGGACAGGCTCGTAGGCAGAGGAAGTGGGGTGGCTCTCTTGGTAAAAAATAAAATCAAATCCTTAGAAACAGGTGAATAATATTGGAAGATGTTGAATCCTTGGGGGTTGAGTTAAGAAAATGCAAGGATAACAAGACCCTGTTGGGGGTTATATACAGGACTCTCAACAGTAGCCAGGATGTGGGGTAGAATTTACAACGGGAAATAGAAAAGGCAGGAAAAAAGAGCAAAGTTACAATAGTCATGGGGGATTTCAATATGCAGCAGATTAGGAAAATCAGATTGGGGCTGGATTGCAAGAGAAGGTATGAGAGTGGAGCTCGCCAAAGTTGATTGAAAGGGAATACTTGCAGTGATGACAGTAGAACAGCAAAGGCTGGAATTTCTGGAGCAATTCAGAAGGTGCAGGATAGATAAGTCCCAAAGGAAACGAAGTCTTAAATGGAGGATGATGCAACCATGATGACAAGGGAAGTCAAAGTCAGCATAAAAGCAAAAGAGAGGGCAGAGAATAGAGCAAGAATTAGTGGGAGGTTCGAGGATTCAGAAGCTTTTAAAAGCCAATAGAAGGTAACTGAAAAAAAAGAAAAAAGATGCAATATGGAAGTAAGTTAGCCAATAATAAAAAAGAGCACACAAAAAGATTTTTTAGATAAATCAAGGGTAAAAGAGAGTGGATATTAGACCAATGCAAAATGATGCTGTAAATACACGTAACACACACACAAATTAATATCACCACTTGTAGATTCATAAATAAGGTGCATTTGTGACACAAGTTAAAAAGTAGACCGCATCATGCTTCAAGTGTGATGTGACCTGGCAGGAGGCTGGGAGTTCAGTGTCTGACAGCCTGGGGAAAGAAGTTGTTTCCCATCCTAATCGTTCTTGCGTCAGTCTTTATGATGGAAGAAACCAGCTGTACATCTGAAACTGGAGAGTGTCGTGGGGTAAGAGTGAGTGAACTTGCTAATACTAAGGAGAAGGTGCTTGGGAAGCTGTGAGGGTTGAAGGTAGGTAAATCACCCGGACCAGATGGACTACACCCCAGGGCTTTGCAAGAGATGAAGGCGTTAGTAGGGGTATTTCAACAACACTGGATTCTGGAATGGAGGCTAGTGAAGTTATCCACTCTGATTCAGCAGCCTGATGGTTGAAGGATAACAACTGTCCTTGAACTAGTGATGTGAGATGCAAGAATCCTGTATCTCCTGCCCAATAGAAGCAGTGGGAAGAGACGATAGTCTGGGTGGTAGGAGTCCTTGATCATGGATGCTGACCACACCACTTTTAACAGTCTTCTCCGTTCTTGTGTACTGGTGTGGGACTGGGACAAATCAGTCTTGAGGGGCCGGGACATCTTCTGCTCCTGGTGTGTTGTCTTCTTGCATAATGAGATGAGGGGCCTCAGGAGGTAACTCTGGAGCAGTGTCCTGGTTTCATTCCACACACTGATCAGTAGATTAAATGGCCACAGAAAACTGCCACTGGGGAAATGTGGAGACAATAACGTGTGATTAGGGTAGGATCAGTGTCAATGGTATTTGATGGTCAGCAGGTACCCAGTGGGCCAAAGAGCCCGTTTCTGTGCTGTATGACTGCGATTCTCTCTCCCTTCCTCTCTCAATTATGCTCCCGTTCACTTTCTCACTCTCCCAATCCCCTCCCCTCAATGCATTGTTTTTGACCTGTGACCTTTCACCAAATGTGACCTGTGTCTACGATGTGAAAACCCCTCTGTTCTCAGTCTGTTCACATCCGGTGGCAAACAGGAGAACAGAACAGGGCAGAATTAGCCGACTGTACACTAGACCTGGTTTACACTAACATACCAGGAGCATATAAAGCTGTTCCCCCGCCCCACACTGGGCTCTCAGATCACTTGTCTGTTATGCTAATTCCAGCATACAAACCACTGATCAAACTGGCCAAACCAGTTCTGAGGGAGCACTCTCAGCATTGCAGGACTGCTTTGAAACACAAACTGGAGAATGTTCAGAAAGGCTGCTACCTATGTCAACCACGTAACATCGAGGAATGTGTGGATTCTGTGACCAGCTACACAGAGAAGTGTACTGAGACTGTTACCATCACAAAACACATCCGTGTGGGGCCAGTCAGAATCCATGGCTCACTGCAGAGGGCCATGCACGGCTGAGGGATCGTGATGCTGTCTCTGGATCAGAGGGACCAGGACGCCTCACTCCCCGACAGGCTGAATGTCTTTTACGCCCGGTTTGATGCACAGAACAAAGTGCTGGTGAGAGAGACACCCAGGGGAGCAGACACTCCGTCTGGCTGAAGCTGAGGTGAGGAAGACCCTGGCCAGTGTTAACCCACACAAAGCTGATAATATAGCAGGTCGGGTTCTGAATGACTGTGCATCCCAGCTAACTGAGGTGCTGACGGATATATTCCACATCTCTCTCGAGCAGTCCATTGCCCCTCAGTTTTCAAGATGGCAACCACCATTCCAGGGCCAAAGAAGGTGACAGTAACCTGTCTAAATTACTATCATCTGGTGGCATTAACATCAGCCATTATGAAATGCTTTGACCGGCTGGTCATGGAGCACATTAAAGCCTCTCTCCCGCCTACATTGCCCCCTTTCCGGTTCACTTTCTGGTTCGGATTGAATTGATCCAATGATGATGCATTAGCCTCTGCCATCCACTCTGTCCTGTCCCACCTGGAAAATGGGGTCTCACATTTATACACCAGTTTGGCATTTAACACCATCGTACCCTAGAAACTGCCCTCTCTGGGTGTCAACACGTCCCTCTGTAACTGGATCCTGGACTCTGAATGAAAGGCCACAGTCAGTCTGTGTGGACAGTAAAGTCTCCAGTCCCATTACACTGAGCACTGGCGCTCCCCAGGTCTGTATGCTCAGCCCGCTGCTGACACATGACTGTGTCACGGGATTCAGCTCAAACCCTGTCAACAGCGGTTGTGGCCTCAGCAACAACGATGATGAGTTGGAGTACAGAGAGGAAGCGGAGAGGGTGGTGGACTGGTGTGAGAACAACAACCCCAGTCTGAAGGGGAGGTAAGGGGATTAGGAAGGGTTCCCCTGCGCCCATTCCCCTCAGTAACAAATACACCTCTTTGGATCCTACTTGGGGGATGACCCATTGGGTCTTGGCAACACCAGCCCGGTTTGTGGATGATACGAAGATTGGTGAAATTGTGGATAGTGTGGAAGACGTGCAGAGAATACAGTGTGATATAGATCAGTTGCAGATATGGGCTGAGAAATGGCAGATGGAGCTTAACCCAGATAAATGTGAGGTGTTGCACCTTGACAGGGAAAATGCAAGGAGACAGTTCATTGTTAAGGGCAACATGATTAGCAGTGTTGCTGAGCAGAGAGATCTTTGGACTCAAGTTCATAGCTCCTTGAAAGTGGCTACACAGTTCAATAAGGTGGTTAAGAAGGCTTATGGAATGCTTGCTCTTATTAGTCGGGGCATTGAGTTCCAAAGTCAAGAGGTTATGTTGCAACTTTATAAAACTCTGGTTGGGCCACATCTGGACTGTTGCAAATCGTTCTGGTCACATCACTACAGGACAGATGTTGAGGCTTTGGAGAGGGTACAGAAGATGTTTGCCAGGATGCTCCCCGGTTCAGAGGGCATGAGAGGTTGGATAAACTTCGGTTGTCGTCTCTGGAGCGGAGGAGGCTGAGGGGACATCTGATAGAGGCTTATAATATTATGAGAGGCACAGATAAATTGGACAGAGAGTATCTGTTTCCCAGGGTTGAAATGTCTCATACAGGTATGCATTGAAGGTGAGAGGAGTTAGGTTCTAAGGGGATATGAGAGGTAAGTTTTTTACTCAGAGAGTGATGGATGCCTGGTGTGGTGGTAGAGTCAAATACACGAGAGGCTTTTAAGAGATGTTTAGATAGACACATGGATGTGTGGAAGATGTTGGGATTTGGACATTCTGTAGGTTGGAGGGATTAGTCTGTCTGATATGCTTTGTAGCTGTATCGGCACAACATTATGGGCTGAAGGAGCTGTTCCTGTACTTTACTGTTCTGTGTTTTATGTCTACATCCTTGAGTGGCCCAGTTTGAGTCCTGACCTTCACTCGATTGAACATCTCTGGCAAGCCGTCAATAAAGCTGTCCACCGTCACTCCCCAACTAATCTGGCACTCCTTGAGGAAATTTGCAGGAGTTAATGGGCAAATCTCGTTCCACTACATTGTGCAAAGCGAATAAAGACTTATCTAAAAAGACTATTGGCTGTAATAGCTGTGAGAGGTGGTTCAGTTAAGTACTGAGCAAAAGCGATGAATATTTAGACTATTGATGTTTCAGTTTTTGAATTTTTAGTTTCACCATACTTCATATTTTCCTTTGTTTTTTTGGCTCCATGGTGAAAAAAGGAGCACGTGATTCACAAATAAAAATCTTCAGTTAAATTAATCAATATCCCTGGTTGCAATTCACATTAAGGTGAACAAGGTGTTGGGATCAGTTCAGTATTGAGGTGAGCGAAGTTATCCTCACTGGTTCAGCAGCCTGATGATTGAAGGATAGTAACTGTGCTTGACCTGGTGGTGTGAGACCCAAGGCTCCTGTACCTTCTGCCCAATGGAAGCAGTGAGAAGAGAGCACGGTCTGGATGGGGGTCACTGATGATGGATGCAGCTTTCTTGTGTCAATGACCTTCTAGATGTGCTCAATGGTGGGGAGGCCTGTTTCTGTGTTGTCTGACTCTGTGACTCACACTCTTTCTCCCTCCCCCCCTCACCTCAACTGTCTTTCACTTCCTTCCTCTCCGCTTTCCCCACCCCCAACACCTCACATTGTGCCAATGCCTCTTGCTTCAACCTGTGACCTTTCACCAAATGTGACCTGTGTCTATGATGTGAAAACCCCACTGTTCTCAGTCTGTTTGCATCCGGTAGCAAACAGGAGAACAGAACAGGGCAGAATTAACCAGAGGGATGTTCCTATTGGAACTGTAATGGCCACAGAAGCAGAGTGAATAATTTGGAATATTTTGCAGAGAAACTGAATATTCAGCCCCACAAACTACATGGGCATCTCTCTGACCCTCTCTCACCTCACCTCACCCCCCCCCCCCCACCTTTCTGTCTCACTCTCCGTATCAGCTCAGCACCCTATTCCAGGAACTCCTCTCAGTTCTGTAAGTGGGTGAATTTGCATCTGTGGCTTTCAACATGTGATACCTGCGTGAGTGAAATGAACAGTCCATTGTTCTCAATCTGTGTGTTTTTTGTTGCCTTTGATTTCCTGTTGTTTGTCTCCCACCCTTCTTAAAGAGTGGGGTGGCATTTACAATTTTCCATTCCTCCCAAACCATCCCAGAATCCAGTGATTGTTGAAAGATCACTACTGGTGCCTCCACAATCATTTCAGCCACCTCTTTCAGAACCCTGGGGTGTAGTCCATCTTGTCCAGGTGACTTATCGACTTTCAGACCTTTCACCAACCCAAGCACCTTCTCCTTAGTAATAGCAACTACACTGACTTCTGCACCCTGACACTCGAATTTCTGGCAGACTGATGGTGTCTTTCACAGTGAAGGCAAATACAAAATACTTATTAAGTTTTTCCACCTTTCTTAATACTGCATTATGACCTCTCCAGTGTCATTTTCCACTTGTCTCTAATTTACTTTTTGCATACTTGAAAAACCTTTTGTTTTCTTCTTTTAAATTACTGGCTAATTAACTTTCACATTTCGTCTTTTCTCATTATTGCTTTTTTTTAATTGCCTTCATTTAGTTTTTAAAACCCTCCAGCTTCCCAGTAATTATTGATTTACTGAATGCCCTTGCTTTCGATCTTATGCTGTAATTGCCTTCTCTTTCCAGCCACAGTTGCCTTATCCTCCCTTTGCCATATTTCTTCTTCTTTGGTATTTATCTATCCTGCATTTCCAAATTACTCCCAGAAACTCCAGCCATTGCTGCTCTGCCATCATCCCTACTAACGTCCGCTTCCAATGAACTTTGGCCAGCTCCTCTCTCATGCCTCTGTAGTTCCCTTTACCCCACTGTAATTCTGATACATCTGATTTTAGCTTCTCCGTCTCAGACTGCAGGGTGAATTCTATATCATGATCTCTGTCTCATTACACAACACCAAATCCAGACTTGTCTTTTCCCTGTTGGGCTCAACCACGAGCTGCTTTAAAAAGCCATTTCATAGGCATTCTACAAATTCCTTCTTTTGGTATCCAGCACCAGCATGATTTTCCCAATCTACCTGCAAATTGAAATCCCCATGGTTATCATTACATTGTCCTTTTTACATGCCCTTTCTATCTCCTGTTGCAATTTGTAGTCTACATCCATGTTACTGTTCTGAGGCCTGTGTAAATTGAATTGGAATTGACCTTACAACTTACAACCTTCATATACAGGAGTAAAAGTCTTATGTAGGGCTCTCAGTACCAGTAACTGTGGTGTTAACTGTTCAGGCTAACAAAATGGCTTCTTTGTATTGTTATAATGAAATGGCTTCTCTGTAATGTTACTTAATGCTGTAATGGGTTTCTGTGTCTGGAATGTTTGGGTTATAACTGTAGCTAAGGGGGGAACTAGCCAATGGAGAATTGTTATACTATCTTGTATCTGTGAGCTGAGCAGGAGTTCACGGTCTTTTTTCGGGAGGTGAGCGAGGAGGATGACGTGTGAGGAGTGGACAGCGGTTCCAGGGCAGCGGATACTGGACGTCAGCGGTTCAGACGGTGGCCGAAGGCTCGGAAGGTCGTTGTGGATGGAACCGGAGGCGTGAGCTCCAACGTATTAAAATATTATGTGCACAAACTGATAAACTTACTGATTTGGTGTTTTTAGGTTATCTGTTTCTACTAACCCATCACTAGGAAATAACTATAAAGTTGTAATTATTTACTCACCTTTGGTGTATTGTCTGATATTTGTGATGCGAGTGTGTATGGGGGGGGGCATTACACTGAAGTATTTTACTATTGGTGGGGCGATTGCGGTTCACCCTCGGTGAATGGGGGTAAATTGGGGGCACAGATGCTACACTTGCAAGCAGAACTAGAGCCACAACTGTGCCTACACCTCCTCCCTCAGTACCTTTCAGGGCCCCAAACTGTCCTTCCAGGTGAGCTGAGTCTGTTGGGGCATCTACTGTATCCGGTGCTCCTGGTGTGGCCTCCTGTATATCAGAGAGCCCCAATGAAAATTGGGAGACCGCTTCGTCGAGCACCTACACTCTGTCGGAAAATAAAAGCAGGATTTCCCAGTGACCACCCATTTCAATTCTGCTTCCCATTCCCATTCCAACATGTCAGTCCATGGTCTCCTCTACTGTCGTGATGAGGCCACACTCAGGTTGGGGGAGCAACATCTGTCTGGGAGCATCGAACCATTTGGCATGAACATCGATTTCTTGAGCTTCTGGTAATTGCCCCCACCCCCCATCACCATTCCCTTTTCCCTCTTTCACCTCATCTCCTCACCTGCCTCAGGTGCTCCTACCCCTTCCCTTTCTCCCATGGTCTTCTACCCTCTATCAGATTCCCCTTCTCCAGCCCTTTAATTCTTTCATGAAACTTCCACGTTCTTTACTTCACCTCCTCCCCCTCTCCCAGTTTCACCTATCACCTGCCACTTTGTACTTCCTCCTCCACTCCCCCCACCTTCTTAATCGGACTTCTCTTCTTTCTCTTCTGTCCTGATGAAGGGTCTCAGCTTGAAACGTCGACTGTTTACTCTTTCCCACAGACGCTGCCTGACCTGCTGAGTTCCTCCAGCATTTTGTGTGTGTTGCTTTGGATTTCCAGCATCTGCAGATTGTCTCGTGTCTGTGAGTCTTCTCCTGCTCCTATTTCTATGTTCTGACATTGTACAAGATGTTGGTGAGGCCAGATTTGGAATACTATGCTCAGGTTTAGTCACACTGTGACAGGAACAATGTCATGAAGCTGGACGGAGTGCAGAGGAGATTTACCAGGATGTTGCCAGGACTCGTGGGACTGAGTTATGGACAGAGGGTGAGCAGGTTGGTACTTTTTGTTTTGTCCCCATTGGAGTGTAGGAGAATGAGTGGTCATCTTATAGAGGTGCAGACAATCATGAGGGACATACACTCAGTGGTGGAGGGGTCTCGGGAGGTAATTCTAAAGCAGAGGGTCATGGTGGACAGTGTTGTAGAGATTAATTCAGGATAATAGGGGCAGGGATAGGACAGCAGTGATATCTCAGTGGGGAGTGAGACCAGAGGAAATGTTCACCCTCCCACTCTCAGCTCCATCTCTCACCTCAGCCTGGTTTCCATCTGTTGTTCAATGTTCCCCTGTGGCTCCTCACCAGACGTTGCCTCTGCCTCTGACACGGAGAGTCCATCGCTCTCAGTCTGACACCTTCCTGTAACAGACCCGTCATCAGTGGACTCTGACCATTGGGACTCTGCCCACCTCAGACTCGTCCCTCACCCTCGGGAGCTCCCTCTCAACACACCGTCCCTCACCCTCGGGAGCTCCCTCTCAACACACTATTCCTCACCCAGGGGAGCTCCCTCTCAACACAGCGTCCCTCACCCTCGGGAGCTCCCTCTCAACACACCGTCCCTCACCCTCAGGAGCCCATCACTCTGACTACCCCACTACCTCAGAAGCTCCCTCAAGTCAGTCCCTTAGACCCAGCCATCTCTCACCCTACGGAGATCCCTCAAGTCAGATGGTCCCTTGATCTCAGGAGCTCCCTCACTTCGATCCCTCCCACTACCTCAGATCTTTCAGCCCATCCCTGGAGCTGCTACAGCAGACCGTCCTCTTACCTCATGCGTTTCCTCAGTCCAACTCTCAGCCTGGAGTGTTCCCTCACCTCAGATCCATCTCTACCTCAGGAGCTACTCAGACCAACACTCAATGTAAGAAGTCCCATGGTCTGAGACCCTCTTCAGCTTCACCCTCACCAAGACCCTCCTCACCCTGAGACACCCCTCACTAACACCATCCTCACTGTGACCATCCCCACCCTCAGAACCTCCCTCACGACCCTCCACACCCCAAGAACCTCCCTCATCAAGACCCTCACCCCCAACTCTTCCCTCACCGAGACCCTCCTCACTCTCATACCCTCTCTAACGAAGAACATTCCTCACCCTCAGTCCCTCCTACAGAGACACTGCTTATTCTCATTCCCTCCCTGAAAACCTCATCACTACCAGACCCTCCCTTCACTGAATCATCGTCAGCTACTACCTTCACTCACCTACAGACCCCCCCCCTCGCCCTCAGTCACTCCAAACACACTCGGACACCCTCACTGAGACCCTCCTCACCAAGACCCTCCTCACCCTGAGACACCCCTCACTAACACCATCCTCACTGTGACCATCCCCACCCTCAGAACCTCCCTCACGACCCTCCACACCCCAAGAACCTCCCTCATCAAGACCCTCACCCCCAACTCTTCCCTCACCGAGACCCTCCTCACTCTCATACCCTCTCTAACGAAAAACATTCCTCACCCTCAGTCCCTCCTACAGAGACACTGCTTATTCTCATTCCCTCCCTGAAAACCTCATCACTACCAGACCCTCCCTTCACTGAATCATCGTCAGCTACTACCTTACCTCCCCCACAGACCCCCCCCCTCGCCCTCAGTCACTCCAAACACACTCGGACACCCTCACTGAGACCCTCCTCACCAAGACCCTCCTCACCCTGAGACACCCCTCACTAACACCATCCTCACTGTGACCATCCCCACCCTCAGAACCTCCCTCACGACCCTCCACACCCCAAGAACCTCCCTCATCAAGACCCTCACCCCCAACTCTTCCCTCACCGAGACCCTCCTCACTCTCATACCCTCTCTAACGAAGAACATTCCTCACCCTCAGTCCCTCCTACAGAGACACTGCTTATTCTCATTCCCTCCCTGAAAACCTCATCACTACCAGACCCTCCCTTCACTGAATCATCGTCAGCTACTACCTTACCTCCCCCACAGACCCCCCCCTCGCCCTCAGTCACTCCAAACACACTCGGACACCCTCACTGAGACCCTCCTCACCAAGACCTTTCCTCACCGAGACCCTCCTCACTCTCATACCCTCTCTAACCAAGAACATTCCTCACCCTCAGTCCCTCCTAGAGACACTGCTTATCCTCATTCCCTCACTGAAAACCTCATCACTACCAGATCCTCCCTCATTGAATCATCCTCAGCTACTACCTTCCCTCCCCCACAGACCCTCCTCGCCCTCAGTCACTCCAAACACACTCGGACACCCTCACCGAGACACTCCCTCCCCCACAGACCCCCCTCGCCCTCAGTCACTCCAAACACACTCGGACACCCTCACCGAGACACTCCCTCACCCTCAGACCCCCCTCGCCCTCAGTCACTCGAAACACACTCGGACACCCTCACCGAGACAATCCTCACCTTCTGACCCTCCTCGCCCTCAGTCACTCCAAACACACTCGGACACCCTCACCGAGACACTCCCTTACCCACAGACCCTCCTCACCGTCAGTCACTCCAAACACACTCAGACACCCTCACCGAGACCCTCCTCGCCCTCAGTCACTCCAAACACACTCAGACACCCTCACCGAGACACTCCTCAATTTCTGACCCTCCTCGCCCTCAGTCACTCCAAAGACACTCAGACACCCTCACCGAGACACTCCCTCCCCCACAGACCCCCCTCGCCCTCAGTCACTCCAAACACACTCGGACACCCTCACCGAGACACTCCCTCACCCTCAGACCCCCCTCGCCCTCAGTCACTCGAAACACACTCGGACACCCTCACCGAGACAATCCTCACCTTCTGACCCTCCTCGCCCTCAGTCACTCCAAACACACTCGGACACCCTCACCGAGACACTCCCTTACCCACAGACCCTCCTCACCGTCAGTCACTCCAAACACACTCAGACACCCTCACCGAGACCCTCCTCGCCCTCAGTCACTCCAAACACACTCAGACACCCTCACCGAGACACTCCTCAATTTCTGACCCTCCTCGCCCTCAGTCACTCCAAAGACACTCAGACACCCTCACCGAGACCCTCCCTCATCCTCAGACCCCCCCCCCCACTCCCATTCAGACACTCCGACACCCTCAGGCGGAGCTCGAGCCTCCGGGCAGATTAATCGACCAATGACGGAGGGAGGAAGGTGGGGCTATTAGGATTGACGGACTGACCAACCAATAAAGAAGCGAGGGAGGTGGGGCTCGTGCTGCGGGAAACGAACCGACCAGAGGCGGAGGGAGGAGCTCGCGAGCCGACGGTTCACCTGCCCAATGACGTAACTCGGGGTGGGCGGGGTTACCTGAGCAGTGACGTAAGGGGAACTGCGCGCGACGGTGCACGGTCACCTGATTGGCTTTTTCGGAGCAAATTCTAGAAAATTGTCTTTTTTCAATTTGTTTGGCTTCGGAAAATTCATTTGGCTTTTCCCCGGCTTTTTCACATGTTAACATTATCCGCACGGAAATTACAAGCCATCCTGTTTCTAAAACATTTTCCTTTGAGAAAGATGTATTTCGGTCAGTTACATTCGGCAATATTTCTGCCGCCGAACCGGCAACACGGCCGGTCACGTGAGTCCGGCTCCAGTTTGTCTCGGATCTCCGAGGCGTCCGGATGTGATTTATAATCATACAAATCGACTTTCTATACGGAATAACGTTTTGTGGTGAAACTGTGACGCCTTCGGCTGTTTTTACAAATCATTTATCATCAACACATGTCGTCAAAGAAATGGAAAGCTTGTTACGAGAGCAATCGTAAGTACAACAGCAAATGGGAAGAAAAACTTGTCTGGGTACAAAAGGCTGCTGATGTTCCAGTAAAACTCTTAAATTTGTGCAAAAAGGTTCAATTTTAGAACAAGACCAAGTAGAATGTAAAAAAGTACCAATTTCTTGGTTACATCGGAAACACTGATCAGATAAATTTGGGTTTAATTTATTTATTTTTTGTGGTGTAATATATAATTGATGTAAAAAAATCATATTGCACTAATCTTAACCGGACATTTATTGTATTTGCCATACTGTCAAGATATAGTCTTGACCAATTTGTTTCTTCAATTTTAATATTCAAGTTTCCCATTTTTGTCTTGACTTATGGATTCCTTGTTTAATTGCCTGTTTTTGAATCAAACTATACATACAAGAAATAAATTTTTTAGCTTTTCCTTTTTGAATTAAAGTTTCTATTTCATTACATTTCAGCAATAACTTTGTTTGACCCAATTTTTCGCTTAAATAAGCCCTTCATTGGAAGTAACAAAAAACAGTGTTGTTTGATATTTTATATTTATTCTTTAATTGATCAAATGACATTAATATACCTCCTTCAAAACAGTCTCCTATATATCTAATCCCTTTTTGAAACCAATTGTATAAAAGTTGATTATCCATTGTAAAAGGAATGTCTATTTTGAATTAAAGATCTCTTTGCTAATAAAGAATTCCTTATTTCATCATCAACATTTATTTTATTCCATAAATCAATCAAATGTTTTAATATAGGAGATTCTTTCTTTTCCCATATCCATTTAGATTCCCATTTATATAGAAAATCTTCTGATATTTTCTCCTATTTTATCTAGTTGTATTCTAATCCACGCCGGTTTATCTTTATCAAAAAAAGATGTAATAAATCTAAGTTGATTTGCTTTATAATAATTCTTAAAATTTGGAAGTTGTAACCCTCCTAGATCAAATTTCCATGTCAATTTTTCCAATGATATTCTTGACATCTTACCTTTCCAAAGGAACTTCCTCTCATATTTATTTAACTCTTGAAAGAACTTCTGAGGTAGTTGTATTGGTAGTGATTGGAATAAGTATTGTAATCTAGGGAATATATTCATTTATTCAGCATTTACTCTACCTACTAGTGTTATTGGTAATATCATCATTGGTAATAGAGTTAGTAACCTTTGAAATCATGAAAAATCGGAGAAACACCAGCGGAGAACTCCAGACGCAGCTTAATGTAACAAAGACTCCAGGGCAAGATAATGATAAAGTTAAGGCAGTAGAGTTGCAAATTGCTGTCAGCATGACCTGCCATTGTGCAATATGTACAGTTGACCACCTCAGTGAAATCATGATAGCTCATGGGGATGGGAGTACACTAGAGCACATAGAGTTACATAAAACTAAATGTGCATGCTGAATCAAAATCATCATTTCGCCTGCACTGACAACTGATCTTATTGATGACTTTCAGAACAAGAAATATGCCATTATCATAGATGAATCTACAGACATTTCAACACAAAAACACTTGTGTATTTTAGTTTGATTTTTAAGTGACAGGACAAAGGAAATTGTAACTGGGTTTCTAGGTTTAATTCCAGTGCAAGAGGCTATAGGGGAAAACATTCAATTTGATTGACATTGAAATCAAAAGATGTGGCCAGAGTCTTGCAAATTGCTTTGGTTCTGCATCGGATGGTGCATCAAACATGGTTGGGTGCAACAATTCTGTGTGGTCTAGACTAAACGATGTGTCCTTTCGGTGTAAACCCTTCATCAGCTCGGTGGCTTCTGCATGGAAAAGTTCTGTTTAATATTTTGATGAGCTGGGAAGAGCTAAAGGCTAAAGTTGATTTTGGTTTCAAATTCTTAACAGCATGTAATAAGATCCTACTGCAGAACAACAGCACTGAGGCCCATCTAGAAATAAAAAATGTCAAAGAAAGATGTATGTCTATTCTAGAAGAAGCTCTCAGTCAAGTTACATGTAGACTTCCATCAGCGAGAGATACATTTGTAAGTTTATCAAAATTGAGCCCTGTGATAATTTTAAATCAAGACTGAAGGCCCATGTTTTCCGAGTTACCCTTTATACACCTTGCAGGAAACAACGTCAGCTATTGAAGAACAACACAGAAAAATGCTTTTTGTCGATTGGAAAGAAGAAGCTCCATTTAAGAAAGACGGACTCCCTACAGACACTGAACAGTTTTGGATTGGTGTACTTCACCATCAGGCATTTAAAGAGGTTGCCACCTTTGCCCTTACTTGCCTAAAAACCCCTGTCAGCAATGCCGTAGTTGTGAGGATATTTTCTCTTGTATCCTCCGTTAAAATAAAGGCAAGAATCAGAATGCAGCTGAATCTTCTTGATGCTACGGTGAGAATCAGGGCAGAATTATTGATTTCAGGCCTGTGTTGCAAAGACTTCACTGCATCTCCAGAAATGCTAAAAAACTTCACATCAGACAAGGTTTATGCTGCACGTTCCACTCATTCCTGTGAAGAGAATAGTACTGAACTGGATCTGGAGCTTTTCATGTGATGTGAGTATGAGAAACATTGAAATTTGTTTGCCTTTTCTCTGTTATTGTTTGGCCTTAAATTAAAATTTCAGTCTGGCAACCCTGCGCAGGCGAATTGACCAATGACGGGGCAGGAGGTGCGGCTCACAGGGCGGGGAGATTAACTGAACTGTGAACCTAGCCCAGTGTCCAACACTGACACATTGCTGGTGTGGGGGGATTTATCCTGTGAACTGTCCCTTCCTCACCGTCTCTGTCCATTATAACTATATAATGATATAACAATTACAGAACGGAAACAGGCCATCTCGGCCTTTCTAGTCCGTGCTGAAAGCTTCCTCTCACCTAGTCCCACGACCTGCACTCAGCCCATAACCCTCCATTCCTTTCTTATCCATATACCCATCCAATTTTTTTTTAATGAGAAAATCGAACCTGCCTGTACCACTTCTACTGGAAGGTCGTTCCACACAGTTACCACTCTCTGAGTAAAGAAGTTCCCTCTCGTGTTACCCCTGAACTTTTGCCCCTTAACTTGTAACTCATGTCCTCTTGTTTGAATCCTCCCTACTCTCAATGCTGAAAGCCTATCCACGTCAACTCTATCTATCCTCCTCATAATTTTAAATACCTCTATCAAGTCCCCCCTCAATCTTTTACGCTCCAAAGAATAAAGACCTAACTTGTTCAACCTTTCTCTGTAACTTAGCTGCTGAAACCCAGGTAACATTCTAGTAAATCTCGTCTATACTCTCTCTATTTTGTTGACATCTTTCCTATAATTCGGTGACCAGAACTGTACACAATACTCCAACTTTGCCCACACCAATGCCTTGTACAATTTTAACATTACTTCCCAACTCCTCAACTCAATGCTCTGATTTATAAAGGCCAGCATACCAAAAGCTTTCTCCACCATCCTATCCACATGAGAGTCCAGCTTCAGGGAACTATGCACCATTATTCCTAGATCACTCTGTTCTACAGCATTCCTCAATGCCCTACCATTTACCATGTATGTCCTATATTGATTAGTCCTACCAAAATGTAGCATCTCACACTTATCAGCATTAAACTCCATCTGCCATCTTTCAGCCCACTCTTCTAACTGGCTGAAATCTCTCTGCAAGCTTTGAAAACCGACTTCATTATCCAGAATGCCACCTGTATTAGTATCATCTGCAAATTTACCACCCCATCCAGATCATTACTGTATATGACAAACAACATTAGAAACATAGAAAATAGGTGCAGGAGTAGGCCATTCGGCCCTTCGGTCCTGCATCGTCATTCAGTATGATCATGGCTGATCATCCAACTCAGAACCTTGTACCTGCTTTCTCTCCATACCCCCTGATCCCTTTAGCCACAAGGGCCATATCTAACTCCCTCTTAAATATAGCCAATGACTGGCCTCAACTGTTTCCTGTGGCAGAGAATTCCACAGTTTCACCACTCTCTGTGTGAAGAAGTTTTTCCTCATCTTGGTCCTAACAGGCTTCCCCTTTATCCTTAAACTGTGACCCCTTGTTCTGGACATCCCCAACATCGGAAACAATCTTCCTGCATCTAGCCTGTCCAATCCCTTTAGAATTTTATACGTTTCAATAAGATCCCCCCTCAGTCTTCTAAATTCCAGTGAGTATAAGCCTAGTCGATCCAGTCTTTCTTCATATGGAAGTCCTGCCATCCCAGAAGATCTGGTGAACCTTCTTTGTACTCCCTCTATGGCAAGAATGTCTTTGCTCAGATTAGGGAACCAAAACTGCACATAATACTCCAGCTGTGGTCTCACCAAGGCCTTGTACAACTGCAGTAGAACCTCCCTGCTCCTGTACTCGAATCATATTGCTATGAATGCCAACATAACATTCACCTTTTTTACCGCCTGTTGTACCTGCATGCCCACTTTCAATGACTGGTGTACAATGACACCCAGGTCTCGTTGCACCTGCCCTTTTCCTAATCGGCCACCATTCAGATAGATATCTGTTTTCCTGTTCTTGCCACCAAAGTGGATAACCTCACATTTATCCACATGAAATTGCATCTGCCATGAATTTGCCCACTCACCTAATCTATCCAAGTCACCCTGCATCCTCTTAGCATCATCCTCACAGCTAACACCACCGCCCAGCTTCGTGTCATCTGCGAACATGGACATGCTGCATTTAATTCCCTTATCCAAATCATTAATATATATTGTAAATAACTGGGGTCCCAGCACTGAACCTTGCGGTACCCCACTAGTCACTGCCTGACATTCTGAAAAGGTCCAGTTTATTCCCACTCTTTGCTTCCTGTCTGCCAACCAATTCTCTATCCACATCAATACCATACCCCCAATGCCGGTGCTTTAAGTTTGCACACTAATCTCCTGTGTGGTACCTTGTCAAAAGCCTTTTGAAAATCCAAATATACCATATCCATTGGTTCTCCCCTATCCACTCTACTAGTTACATCCTCAAAAAATTCTATTAGATTCGTCAGACATGATTTTCCTTTCACAAATCCATGCTGACTTTGTCCGATGATTTCACTTCTTTCCAAATGTGCTGTTATCACATCTTTGATAACCAACTCTTATCATTTTCCCCACCGCCGATGTCAGGCTAACCGGTCTATAATTCCATGGTTTCTCTCTCCCTCTTTCTTTAAAAAGTGGGGTTACATGAGCCACCCTCCAATCCTCAGAAACTAATCCAGAATCTAAGGAGTTTAGAAAAATTATCACTAATGCATCTACTATTTCTTGGGCTACTTCCTTAAGCACTCTGGGATGCAGACCATCTGGCCCTGGGGATTTATCTGCCTTTAATCCCTTCAATTTACCTAACACCACTTCCCTACTAACATGTATTTCCCTCAGTTCCTCCATCTCACTAGACCCTCGGCCCCCTACTATTTCTGGAAGATTATTTATATCCTTAGTGAAGACAGAACCAAAATAGTTATTCAATTGGTCTGCCAAGTCCTTGTTCCCCATGATCAATTCACCTGTTTCTGACTGTAAGGGACCTACATTTGTCTTAACAAATCTTTTTCTTTTCACATATCTATAAAAGCTTTTACGGTCAGTTTTTATGTTCCCTGCCAGCTTCCTCTCATAATCTTTTTTCCCTTTCCTAATTAAGCCCTTTGTCCTCCTTTGCTGGACTCTGAATTTCTCCCAGTCCTCAGGTGTGTTGCTTTTTCTGGCTAATTTGTATGTTTCTTCCTTGGAATTGATACTATCCCTAATTTCCCTTTTCAGCCACGGGTGCACTACCTTCCCTGATTTATTCTTTTGCCAGACTGGGATGAACAATTGTTGTAGTTCATCCATGCGATCTTAAGTATCATTTGCTAGTCTATCTTAGCTAATTCACATCTCATACCTTCAGAGTTACCCTTCTTTAAGTTCAGAACCTTTGTTTCTGAATTAACTGTCACCCTCCATCGTAATGAAGAGTTCCACCATATGATGGTCACTCTTACCCAAGGGGCCTCGCATGACAAGATTGCTAACTAACCCTTCCTCATTGCGCAATACCCAGTCTAGAATGGCCTGCTCTCTAATTGGTTCTTCGACATGTTGGTTCAGAAAACCATCCCGTACACATTCCAAGAAATCCTCTTCCTCAGCACCCTTATCAATTTGGTTCACCCAATCTATATGTAGATTGAAGTCACCCATTATAACTACTGTTCCTTTATTGCATGCATTTCTAATTTCCTGTTTAATGCCATCCCCAACCTCACTACTACTGTTAGGTGGCCTGTACACAACTCCCACCAGCGTTTTCTGCCCCTTAGTGTTATGTAGCTCTATCCATATTGATTCCACATCCTCCCGGCTAATGTCCTTCCTTTGTACTGCGTTAATCTCCTCTCTAGCCAGCAACACTATCCCACATACTTTTCTTTGATGTTAATCCCTCCTGAATATTGAATATCCCTGGATGTTGAGCTCCCATCCTTGGTCAGCCTGGAGCCATGTCTCTGTGATCCCAACTATATCATATTCATTAATAACTATCTGCACATTCAATTCATCCACCTTGTTACGAATGCTCCTTGCATTGACACACAAAGCCTTCAGGTTTGTTTTACAACACTCTTAATCCTTATACAATTATGTTGAAAAGTGGCCCTTTTGATTTTTGCCCTGGATTTGCCTGCCTGCCGCTTTTACTTTTCACCTTACTACTTTTTGCTTCTACCCTCATTTTACACCCCTCTGACTCTCTGCACTTGGTCGCATCCCCCTGCCACATTAGTTTAAATCCTCCTGAACAGCAGTAGCAAACGCTCCCCCCAGGACATTGGTTCCAGTCCAGCCCAGGTGCAGACCATCCTGTTTGTACCAGTCCCACCTCCCAGAGAACTGGTTCCAATGCCCCAGAAATTTGAATTCCTCCACCTTGCCCCATTCATCTGAAATATCCTGCTATTTCTACTCTGACTAGCACGTGGCACTGGCAGTAATCCAGAGATTATTACCTTTGTTGTCCTACTTTTTAGTTGATCTCCTAACTCCCTAAATTCACCTTGTAGGACCTCATCCCGTTTTTTACCTATGTGCACCTCAACCACTGGCTGTTGACCCTCCCACTGCAGAATGTCCTGCAGCTGCTCAGAGACATCCTTGACCCTTGCACCAGGGAGACAACGTACCATCCTAGAGTCTCGTTTGTGGTCGCAGAAATGCCTATCTATCCCCCTTACACTCGAATCCCCTATCACAATAGCTCTCCCACTCCTTTTCCTTTCCTCCTGTGCCGCAGAGCCACCCATGGTGCCATGAACTCGGCTGCTGCTGCCTTCCCCTGATGAGACATCTCCCCCAACAGTATCCAAAACAGTATATCTGTTTATGAGGGAGATGACCTCAGGGGACTCCTGCACTACCTGCCTACTGCTACACCTTCCCTTCCCTTTTGCCTGTGTAGCCTTTACCTGCGGTGTGGCCAACTCACTGAACGTGCTATTCATGACTTTCTCAGTGTCGCGGATGCTCCAGAATGAATCCAATCGTAGCTCCAGACGCTCAATGCAGTCTGCCAGAAGCTGCAGCTGGTCACAGTTCCTGCACACATAGTCGTCAGAGACACTGGAAGTATCCCTGGTTTCCCACATGCTGCAGGAAGAACAAACCACAGGGCCGATCTCAGCTGTCATGACCTACCCAATACGTTGCCTCAACTTTTGAAACGTTCTCCTTTCAAAGGAACTTACTCGGCCTTGCCTCACATGGAGTGAAGATCGTCCTCAGCCTCTGCTTATTGAACCCTCTTGAGACAAAGCCTTCCTACTCTGTCTCCCACTACTCCGTCACCCGCTCCATCTGACTGCTCCCTTTAAATTCTCCTGCTGCCTCACGGTCCGACTTACACACGCTTGCGCAGTCGTGCCCTCGTTAAACTGCCGAAGAAAATTGGACCCAATATTCCGATAAACTCAGCCCAGTGTCCAACACTGACACATTGCTGGTGTGAGGGGATTTATCCTGTGAACTGTCCCTCTCTCACCCTCTCTGTCCATTATATTCCTGTAAACTCAGCCCAGTGTCCAACACTGACACATTGCTGGTGTGGGGGGATTTATCCTGTGAACTGTCCCTCTCTCACCTTCTCTGTCCATTATATCCCTGTAAACTCAGCCCAGTGTCCAGCACTTACACATTGCTGGTGTGGGGGGATTTATCCTGTGAACTGTCCCTCTCTCACCCTCTCTGACCATTATATTCCTGTGAACCCAGCCCAGTGTCCAACACTGGCACATTGCTGGTGTGGGGGGATTTATCCTGTGAACTGTCCCTCTCTCACCCTCTGTCATTAATAACCATATAAAAATAACAGAACGGGATCAGGCCATCTCGGCCTTTCTGGACCTTGCTGAATGATTACTCTCACCTAGTCCCACCTACCTGCACTCAGCCCACAACCCTCCATTCCTTTCCTATCCATATGCCCATCCAATTTTTTTTTAAATGAGAAGATCTAACCTGCCTTTATCACTTCTACTGGAAGCTCGCTCCACACAGCCACCACTCTCTGAGTAAAAAAGTTCCTCAACGTGTTACCCCTAAACTTTTGCCCCTTAACTCGTAACTCATGTCCTCTTGTTTGAATCTCCCCTACTCTCAATGTAAAAAGTCTACCCAAGTCAAGTCTATCTAATCCCCTCATAATTTTAAATACCTCTATCTTCTACGCTCCAAAGAATAAAGACCTAACTTGTTCAACCTTTCTCTGTGTACAATGTACTGTGTATGTTAATCAAAATGGCTTCTTTGTTTTGTTAAGAGTAGGAATGCTTCTCTGTATGATAAGTGCTTTCTCTCGCAGTTGTTTAGCTTTTGTCTTGTGTGTCTGGGAGCGGGGGTTTCGCGGTCTTTTCAGGGGAGTCGGGAAGAAGACGCCGAGGAAGGTGGACGTGCGGTGCGAGGACGTGGAGGTCGGAGGAAAGTGACGAGGGGTCGAATGGTTCGATAGTTGAGCTCCAACGATGTGCACTAAACTGACTGAACTTTGATAAGTTGGCGCCTTTTACTTTATTTTCTTTTCTTTCATATATACTGTATTGCACAGTACTCTTTTAGTTCTAGTAAAATCTTTAACGTGTATTCCATAACGGTATCTGGTGTGAGTTTGATATGGTGTGTGTGCGCGCGGCAGAAACTTGATTCCCACAGCACCTGCATGTACGGGAGGTGGGGTTGGTGAGTGGCTGGATCTCCTTTTCCCCTAGACATATACCAGCCTGTTGGGTGAGTGTTACATTTGTGGGGGCTCGTCCGGGATTGGATTGCATGGGCTGTGGAATCGCGCAGGTAGTGAGCGGAGATGGACAGAGATAAGGTTGTTAGCTGGTGCGAATTGGAAGATGTACCGGTGCAGTATACCCGTGTAGTGAACGGAGTGGATTTTCGAGTTTCGGGAGACGCGTTAGTGCGGGGGTTAAGTTTGGTAAAAGGTATTGGGCAGGTAGAATTGGTAGCAAGACGGTGTGATAAAGAGGTAGAGTCTAGTTGGGTGTTGGTTCGTACGAGTGCTGACGTCTTGACGTTGGATCTTCCAGTGACGGTCAGTGTTCCGGGGGAGGCAGGGCCGTGGGGGCTCCACACCCTCTCCGAGGATGAGGATGTTGAGACACCGGAGGAGGAGCTAGAGCTAGAGGTGGCCCCCAGAGAGGTGCTCATCGCTAGTAAAGGGAGGTCGGAGGAGGGAGGTGTGACCAGGCCCCGCCCCCCAGGTAGGGGGGAAGCCTCGGAGCTGGCAGCCGCACTTAACTCCCTAGTGGGAGCGGCCGAGAGGCCCCGGCTGAAGCTGGGGGTGTTTGTTCTCCGGAGCCAAGCCTACTCCGGACAGGGATGTGGACTATGAGACCTGGATTGAGCATACGTCCTTGATGTTAGAAGAGTGGCCAGGCTCGGAGGAGGAGTGAGGCAGCGATTGGTGGGAAGTTTGAGGGGTTCGGCAGCCAAAGCAGTGCGGGAGTTGAAAGCTGAAAAGCCTGGGGCTTCAGTGGAGGAATGCATAGAAGTTTTGCAGGGAGCGTTTGGGTTGTCAGGGGTACCCTGGCTGCTTTTAGCAGAGTTCCAACGCCTGGAACAATGGAGAGGGGAAAAGCTCTCCGAGTACATATTTAGGATGGAGGGGATGCTTACGGGGTTGCGGTGCCAGGGGGTAGTGAAGGCACCGGACGTGGCTAGAGTGAGGATGAGTCAGTTATTCAGTGGCTCTCTGGAGGAGGACAAGGTGGTGTGGACTATCCGACAAGCTTATAGGAAAGGCCCCCCTCCATCATTCGGGCAACTGATTAGAGAGGTGCGGGAGGAAGAGAGAGCGTTGGGGTGGAAAAGGGGCTCGGACCACCGGGAGCGATCCTCAGCGATACAGGAAGTGGTGGCTGGGTGGAGGACTGAGAACCCCCAGATGAGTCGGGACCCCCCTCTGGAGGGGAAGGACAGGGAAGGTACCCACTCCCGGGGGCGTCCTGTACAGTGGGTTGGGAGCGGTGGCAGTCCTGGGAGAGGAGGGGCAGTGGGCAGCGTGTGCTTTAACTGTGGGAAAGAGGGGCATTTCAGGTGGGACTGTGGGCGGTCAAGGGTGTGCTATAGCTGTGGAGAGGAGGGACACTTTCGGTGGGATTGTGAGAGACAAGGAGTCCTGCGGAGGACAAGCCCCCCGCGACTAAGAAGGGAGAGGTGTCGGGAAACTTAGGAGAGGCTCAGTGAGGGAACGGACGGGAGCCTCTGGAGGATCACGTTCCCAGAGATCAGCCAGGGGACCACCGGGTGCCCACGCCTCTATTCCGGATGGGCTGGTAGGACCCCGTGCCAGTGTGTGTCTACGGATAGAGGGAGTTTACGCGAAAGCCGTTCTGGATACGGGATCGCAGATCAGCTTATTGTACCAGTCGTTCTACAACGAATATCTAAAGTATTTACCCGTAACCCCAATTGACGCCCTGCAGATTTGGGGTGTGAACGAGGGTGATTACCCGTACGATGGGTACCTATCAGTGAGATTGAAGTTCTCAGAGGGCGATGTGGGAGTGTCCGAAGCCATTGAGACTTTGGTGTTGGTGTGTCCTGACCCGGTGGAAACCAGTAGTGCTGCCCTCCTGGTGGGGACTAACTCCCCCGTTGTGCGACGGCTCCTGGGAGCTTGTAAGGAGAAAGTGGGGGAACACTTTCTGGAGAAGCTCTCGGTGCATCCAGTGTTTTGAGCGGTATTCGAAGAAAGGGTTGCCCCCCAAGGGCTGGATCCCGAGTGTAAATGAGGGATGGTGTGCTGTACACAGGCGAGCCCCAAGGTGATCCGACCAAGGGAGGTAGCACTCGTGATGGGGACCCCCAGATTCCCCGGAGTGCCGACGGGCGAAGCCCTGTTAGTAGACACCCCGGATGATCTTGAAGGGGAAACAGGATTTCCGGTGGGGGCGCTGGTGATGCCCGAAGTGCAGAGACCAGGGGTGGTACATGCGAGGCGTATAGCCGTGAGTGTCAGGAACACTACGGCAAGATAAATCACCTTTAAGAGGGGAATGCCACTGGCATATCTGTTCCTGTGACGGTAATGTCTAGCGCACCAGTGAGGACTCCTAACGGGGAGGGGTTGGAGCATCGAAGGGAGCTGACCGCTGAAGCCTTTGATGTCGGGGATTCTCCTGTGTCGCCGGAGTGAAAACGCAGGCTGTTGGAGAAGATGGAAGCTGTTTTTTCTCGGGGCGAGTTTGATGTGGGCTGCTCCAAAAGCACTCGGCACACCATCCGGGTGACGGAGGATACCCCGTTCCGGGAGAGATCCCAGCGGCTGGCCCCGGCAGATGTTGAAGATGTGCGGCAGCACTTGTGCAGGTTGAAGGAAGCTGGAATCATAGCTGAGTTTTGGAGTCCTTATGCGTCCCCAATACTGGTGGCACGGAAGAAGAATGGGAGGGTGCGCATGTGCGTTGACCATAGGACTTTGAATCGGCGAACTGTCCCTGATCAATATACCGTCCCGAGGGTCGAGGACGCGTTGGCCTGCCTGAGCGGAGCGAAGTGGTTCAGTGTGCTGGACTTAAGAAGTGGGTATTATCAGATCCCGATAAATGAGGGCGATAAAGAGAAGACGGCCTTTATCTGCCCGCTGGGGTTCTTTCAGTTCGAACGAATGCCCCAAGGTATATCGGGGTCCCCAGCCACCTTCATGGTTCATGGAGAGGACTGTGGGGGATATGAATCTACTGGAGGCGCTGGTGTACCTGGACGATTTGTTAGTGTTTGGATCGACTTTGGAGGACATGAAGAGCGGCTGTTAAAGGTATTAAGCCGGCGTAAGGAGGAATGGCTGAAGCTTTCCCTGGACAAATGCCAGTTCTGCAAGTCATCGGTCAGCTACGTTGGCCATATCATTTCACAAGAGGGAGTGGCTACTGATCCAACCAAGATAGAGGCCGTGACCACCTGGCCGAGACCCCAGAAAGTGAGCGCTCTGTGCTCATTTTTGGGGTTCTGTGGGTATTACCGCATCCGGAGGAAGACCCTGCCAGTGTCGGCGGCTCCACTGTCGCACTTGCAGAGTGCGGGACCTCTGCATGTGTGTATGGATTTCCTGTCGATTGAGCCTGACACCATCAACACCGCGAATGTCTTAGTCATCACCGATCATTACACTCGCTATGCTCAGGCATTTCCCATCAAGGATCAGAAGGCGACGACAGTGGTGAAGGTGTTATAAGAGAAGTATTTTGTTCATTATGGCCTTCCCAGACCGATCCATAGTGATCAAGGCCGGGACTTTGAGAGCCGGCTTATCCATGAATTACTGACTATGCTGGGGTTGAGAAATCCAGGACTACCCCTTATCACCCACAGGGTGATCCTCAGCCAGAGAGTTTCAACAGGACCCTGTTGGATATGTTTGGGACACTGGAGATTGGGCAGAAAAATAAGTGGAGTCGTCATATTGGACAATTGGTTCACTGTTACAATTGTACTCGCAATGATGCTACAGGGTACTCGCCCTATTATCTGATGTTCGGGCGGGAAGCAAGGTTGCCCATTGACTTGTGTTTTGGGGGTGAAGTAGGTGAATTACCCGGGAAGCCCTATCTAAAGTATGTGTCCGAGTTGGCCGAGGCGGCGGCTACCAAACAAAATCAGAGGAATAAGAGGAGATAGGACCAAAAGGTGGTTTGCTCAATTATTGCCAGGCGACCGGGTCCTTTTACGGAATTTGGGACTCCCCGGTAAGCACAAGTTGGCAGATCAATGGGCGGCCAGCCCCTATGTAATAGAGAGCCAGATGCCGAAACTACCAGTTTACCGGGTGAATCCCAAGGATGGGAATGGGCCTGTAAAGGTACTCCATCGGAATCACCTGCTGCCCCTGGGCCGAGCGGTGCAGGTGGACAAGGAGCCAGAGTGGGAGGTTGCGCCTAGTACAAGGACTCTGCGAGGGCGCGGAGCGAGGGAGGAGGCCGCTGCTGAAGAGCCGGGACGGGTCCTTAACCTGGGAATGGATAACGATTCGGAAGATGACGACTCAGATGAGTGGCCCCTGTTCCCATTCGCTGGCACTCCAGTACCAGAAGAGGAGGCTCCTGGCCCTTCCCATACTGAGTTGGGCGAGAGGACGGAAGGTGTTTATGGTCAGATGGAGAGGCAGCCACTGTTGGGGGGAGAGAGGGTGGAACCCGAACGTGAGCCAGAGGGCTCTCAGGTGAGGGGGGAACTCCATGAGGGAGGGGGTGAGGGTCTGACAGGTAGACCTGGAGTGTCCGAGGCAGAGGGTTCGCAGGTGAAGAGGGAGACCAGTGAGAGGGAGGATGAGGGTCCGACAGGAGTGTCCCCCATGGGGTCTGAGGCGGAAGGGTCGGCAGAAGGGGTACGGAGATCTCAGAGGAGTAGGCGCCCCCCAGAGCGGTTGACATATGTGGTGCCAGGAGAACCGAGTGTGATTTCTGCTGCTCTGGGTAGTTATGTCACAGCTTTCTGCACCTGGATTGGGTTTTGTGTGTTGCAAGAAGCATTGGGGAACTCTGGTATGTCATGACATTGTCAGACATGACATTTGCTAGTGGGGGAGGGGAGGATGTACTATGTACTGTGTATGTTAATCAAAATGGTTTCTTTGTTTTGTTAAGAGTAGGAATGCTTATTTCTACGATAAGTGCTTTCTCTTGCAGTTGTTTAGCTTTAGACTTGCTGATATCGGGATTGTATTCATTTGTTGACCAATGGGGAATGTTATTTTGTCTTGTGAGACTGGGAGCTTGGGGGTTTTCGTGGTCTTTTCAGGGGAGTCGGGAAGAAGACGCCGAGGAAGGTGGACGTGCGCCACATTGCTCGGTCGACCACCCGGGTGGTCCCAGGTGCGAGGACGTGGCGGAGGAAGGTGAAGAGGGGTCGAATGGTTCGATGGTTGAGCTCCAACGATGTGCACTAAACTGACTGAACTCTGATAAGCTGGCGCCTTTTACTTTATTTTCTCTTCCTTCATATATATTGTATTGCACAGTACTCTTTCAGTTTTAGTAAAATCTTTAAAGTGTATTCCATAACGATATCTGGTGTGAGTTTGATATGGTGTGTGTGCGCGCGGCATAAACTTGATTCTCACAGCAACTGCGTGTACGGGAGGTGGGGTTGGTGTGCGGCTGGATCTCCTTTTCCCCTAGAAATATACCAGCCTGTTGGGTAAGTGTTACATCTGTAACTTAGGTGCCGAAACCCAGGTAACATTCAAGTAAATCTCCTCTGTGCTCTCTCTACTTTGTTGACATCTTTCCTATAATTCGGTGACCAGAACTGTACACAATACTCCAAATTTGGGTTTACAAATGCCTTGTACAATTTTAACATTACATCTCAACTCCGATACTCAAATCTGATTTATTAAGGCCAGCATACCAAAAGCTTTCTTCACCATCCTATCCACATGAGATTCCACCTTTAGGGAACTATGCACCATTATTTCTAGATCACTCTGTTCTACTGCATTCTTCAATTCCCTAGCATTTACCATGTATGTCCTATATTGATTAGTCCTACCAAAATGTAGCACCTCACACTTTCCAGCATTAAACTCCATCTGCCATCTTTCAGCCCACTCTTCTAACTGGCGGAAATCACACTGCAAGGTTTGAAAACCTGCTTCATTATCCACAACACCACCTATATTATTTTCACCTGCAAACTTACTAATCCAATTTACCACCCCATCATCCAGATCATTACTGTATATGACAAACAACATTGGACCCTATATTCCGGAAAACTCAGCTCAGTGTTCAACACTGACACATTTCTTTTGAGGGGGGAAGGGATTTATCCTGTGAACTGTTCCTCTCTCACCCTCTCTGTCCATGATATTCCTGTAAACTCAGCCCAGTGTCCAACACTGACACATTGCTGGTCTAGTGGGATTTATCCTGTAAACTGTCCCTCTCTCACCTCTCTGTCCATTATAACAATACAACAGTTACAGTACGGGAACAGACCATCTTGGCCATTATAGTCCTTGCTGAATGCTTACTCTCACCTAGTCCCTCCTACCTGCATTCAGTCCATAACCCTCCATTCCTTTCCTGTCCAGATACCCATCCAATTTTTTTTTAAATGACAAAATCGAACCTGCCTCTACCACTACTACTGGTAGTCATTCCATGCAGCTACCACTCTCTGAGTAAACAAGTTTCCTCTCGTGTTACCCCTAATATTTTGCCCCTTAACTTTCAACTCATATCCTCTTATTTGAATCTCCCCTACTCTCAATGGAAAAAGCCTATCCACATCAACTTTATCTATTCCCCTTATAATTTTAAATACCCCTATCAAGTACCCTCTCAACCTTCCACACTCCAAAGAATAAAGTCCTAACTTGTTCTACCTTTCTTTGTAACTTAGGCGCTGAAACCCAGGTAACATTCTAGTAAATCTCCTCTGTACTCTCTCTATTTTGTTGACCTCATTCCTCTAATTCAGTGACCAGAACTGTAAACAATACTCCAAATTTGGCCTCTCCAATGCCTTGTACAATTTTAACATTACATCCTAACTCCTATACTCAATGCTCTGATTTATAAAGGCCAGCATACCAAAAGCTTTCTTCAGCACCCTATTCACATGAGATTCCAGTTTCAGGGAACCATGCACCAATATTCCTAGATCACTCTGTTCTACTGCATTCCTCAGTGTCCTACCATTTACCATGTATGAACTATTTTGATTAGTCCTACCAAAATGTAGCACCTCACACTTATCAGCATTAAACTCCATCTGCAATCTTTCAGCCCACTCTTCTAACTGGCCTAAATCTCGCTGCAAGCTTTGAAAACCTACTTCATTATGCACAACGCCACCTATTTTAGTATCATCTGCATAATTCCTAATCCAATTTACCACCCCATCCAGATCATTTATGCATATGACAAACAACATTGGACCCAGTACAGATCCCTGAGGCACACAACCAGTCACTGGCCTCCAACCTGACAAGCAGTTATCCACCACTACTCTCTGTCATCTCCCATTCAACCACTGTTGAATCCATTTTACTACTTCAATATTAGTACCTAACGATTGAACCTTCCGAACTAACCTTCCATGTGGAACCTTTTCAAAGGCCTTACTGGTCTATTTTGACAACATCCACTGCTTTACCCTTGTCAACTTTCCTTGTAACCCCTGCCAAAAATTCAATAAAATTTGTCAAACATGACCTTCCACGCACAAATCCATGTTGACTGTTCCTAATCAGACCATGTCTATCCAGATAATTGTATATACTATCTTTAAGAGTACTTTCCTTTAATTTACCCTTCATTCACGTCAAACTTACAGGCCAATAATTGCTGGGTGTACTCTTAGAACCCTTTTTAAACAATGGAACCACATGAGCAATATGCCAATTCTCCGCCACCATCCCCATTTCTCGTGACATTTTAAATAATCCTGTCAGAGCCCCTGATTCTCTAAGGGATCAATTTTATCCCTCACTATCCTTTTGCTATTAATATAACTGTAGAAACCCTTTGGATTTATTTTCACCTTACTTGCCAAAGCAACCTCATATCTCCTTTTGGCTTTTCTGATTTCATTCTTAAGATTCTTTTGACATCCTTTATATTCCTCGAGCACCTCATTTACTCTGTGCTGCCTATATTTATTGTAGATCTCTCTCTTTTTCCAAACTAAGTTTCCAATATCCCTTGAAAACCATGGCTCTCTCAAACTTTTAAACTTTCCTTTCAACCTAATAGGAACATAAAGATTATGTACACTCAAAATTTCACCTTTAAATTATCTCCTTTTCTCTATTACATCCTTCCCATAGAACATTGTCCCAATCCACTCCTAAATCCTTTCACATCTCCTCAAAGTTAACCTTTCTCCAGTCAAAAATCTCAACCCTGGATCCAGTCCTATCCTCTCCATAATTATATTGAAACTAATGGTATTGTGATCACTGGACCCGAAGTTCCCCAACACATACCTGTGTCACCTGACCTGTCTCATTCCCTAACAGGAGATCCTGCACTGCTCCTTCTTTATTTGGTGCCTCTATGTGTTGCTGTAAAAAAAACTATCCTGCACACATTTTACAAACTCCAAACCATCCAGCCCTTTTACAGAATGGGCTTCCCAGTCTATGTGTGGAAAATTAAAATCTCCCACAATGACAACCCTGTGCTTACTACAAATATCTGCTATCTCCTTGCAAATTTTCTCCTCCAATTCTTGTTCCCCATTAAGTGGTCTATAATACACCCCTATAAGTGTTACTACACCTTTCCCATTCCTCAATTCCACCCAAATAGTCTCCCTAGACGATCCTTCTAATCTATCCTGCCAGAGCACCACTGTAATATTTTCTCTGACAAGCAATGCACCACCTCCCCCTCTTGCTCCTCCAATTCTATCATACCTGAAGCATGAAATCCAGGAATATTTAGTTGCCAATCACACCCCTCCTGCAACCATGTTTCACTAATAGCTACAACATCATATTTCCAGGTATCAATCCATGTTCTAAGCTCATCCACCTTTCTTACAATGCTCCTAGCATTAAAAGAGATGCATTTAAGAGACTCTCCACCTCTTCCTCTCTGTTTATCCCTAACGGTGCAAACAACTTTATTTTCTTTTTCTTCCTTCTCCCTTACATCTTCAGTCTGAGCGCTCCCCTTCTCTGTCACCTCCCTATCCTGCCTCACACACTATCTGCTAACTTTCTCTATTTGTGAACTTACCTCCTCTCTCCTCGTCTCTTCAATTTGATTCCCACCTCCCAACCATTCTAGTTTAATGTCTCCCCAGTAGCCTTTGCAAATCTCCCCGCCAGGATATTGGTCCCCATAGGATTCAAGTGCAACCCGTCCTTTTTGTACAATTCACACCTGCCGCAAAAGAGGTCCCAATGATCCAGAAGTTTGTATCCCTGCCCTGTGCTCCAATCCCTCAGCCACGCATTTATCCTCTACCTCATTCCATTCCTGCTCTCTGTTACGTGGCACAGGCGGTAATCCCAAGATTACTACCTTTGCGGTCCTTCTCAACTCCCTTCGTAACTCCCTATATTCTCCTTTGAGGACCTCTTCCCTTTTCCTACCAATGTCATTGGTACCTATACCTCCTCACACTCCCACTTCAGGTTTTCGTGGATGCGAGCAGAAACATCTCGGACCCCGGCACCAGGGAGGCAAACTACCATCCGGGTCTCCTGATTGCGTCCACAGAATCGCCTATCTGACCCCCTAACTATGTAGTCCCGTATTACTTCTGGTTTCCTCTTCCTTTCCCTGCCCTTCTGAGCTACAGGGCTGGACTCTGTGCCGGAGGCACGGCCACTGTTGCTTCCCCCAGGTAGGCTGCCCCTCCCCCCAACAGTACTCAAACAGAAGTATTTATTGTCAAGGGGTGCAGCCACAGGAGTACTCTCTAGCACCCAACTCTTCCCCTTCCCCCTCCTAACCGTGACCCGCCTGTCTGCCTCCTGTGGCCCTGGTGTGACCACCTGCCTGTAACTCCTCTCTATCAACTCCTCACTCTCCCTGACCAGACGAAGGTCATCGAACTGCATCTCCAGTTCCCGAACACGGTCCCTTAGGAGCTGCAGCTCGGTGCACCTGGCACAGATGTGGATGTCCAGGAGGCTCGGAGACTCCAGGACCTCCCACATCCGACACCAAGAACAACAAGCTGCCCTCACACTCATACATCCCCCTTTCCTCAAATAACAGGGAAAATTGAAAACTAAACCTACCTTGATTCACCCGCTTCTGCCTAAACCCGTTGAGCCAAAGCCCTTAAGCCTTCCCTCTGCTCCTGGCTCACTCCGCTGCCCGCAAAACAGCGCTGTCTGCTGTATAAGGCTGTATTCCTTTTTAATCTTCCCCGCTTCACTACCCGACGTCACACACCTGTGCAGTCCTGCCTCTCTTAACCCTGATGAGAAGAAGAGAATATTAAAATGGCTCCCCCCCCACCCCGCACTCCCGCTCCAATTCCCAGACTTCCTTCTCCAAATTAAACCTGAATTAGGATTTCTGACCTTTCAAATCTTCCGCGCTTCCCTGTCCGACGTCACACACCTGCGCAGTCCTGCCTGTCTTAACTCCGATGAGAAGAAGAGAAAATCAAAATGGCTCCCCCCGCACTCCCGCTCCGATTCCCAGACTTCCTTCTCCAAATGATTGCGCTATCGGCCTTCTCCCCGGGACCTGATTACCCACCAGTATAACTTATACCGACCGGAGAGAAAGGCCATGGAGAAGAACATTAGCGAGTCCCTCGCGGCGGGTATTATTAGACCTTCATCCTCCCCGGTGGCGCTGGTTTCTTCTTTGTCGAAAAGAAAGATGGAGTGCTTCATCCTTGTATTGATTCCCGAGGCATAAACAGTATAACCGTTAAGAATAAGTACCCACTACTCCTCATTAACTCGGCATTTGAACCACTTCACGGAGCTACGATCTTCTCAAAGTTGGACCTTCGTAGCGCCTACCATCCAGTCAGGATGAGGAAGGGAGATGGCATTTAATACACCATTAGGTCACTTCGAATACTTGTTCATGTCGTTTTGCCTCACCAATGCCCCCGTTGTTTTTCAAGCCCTAATCAATGATGTGCTGAGGGACTTTTTTAATCGCTTCGTGTTCGTCTACCTAGATGATATCTTAACATTTTCTAGCAGCCCCCAAAAACACATTCACCATATCCGTCTAGTCCTCCAGAGACTGTGGGAGAACTCGTGAAGGCGGAGAAATGTGAGTTGCACGTCCCTTCGGTCAGCTTCCTGGGCTACATCATTGAGAGCGGGCCGGTGAGGACAGATCCCGAGAAGATCCGGGCAGTGGAAGAATGGCTCAGACCCACGATCCACAACCAACCTCAGCGGTGTTTGGGGTTTGCAAACTTTAATCGCTGATTTATCAGGGATTATAGTTGGGTGGCGACACCCCTTACCCGACTTATATCGCCAACAACACTTTTTCTTTGGGACTCCGAGGCCGATTCAGCATTCACTGAACTGAAGAGGTGTTTCACGAGTGCTCCCATTCTGGTCCAACCGGACCCCTCCTGTCAATTCATTGTAGAGGTTGGCGCCTCTGACTCCGGGGTAGGAGCAGTCCTGTCCCAAAGATCAAGCCCGGACGAAAAGCTTCATCCCCTTGCCTTCTTCTCTCGCCGACTGTCCCCCGCCGAGCGGAATTACAACGTGGGGAATCGGGAACTACTGGCGGTCAAGCTAGCATTGGAGGGGTGGAGGCACGGACTGGAGGAGTGGAGGCACGGACTGGAGGAGTGGAGGCACGGACTGGAGGAGTGGGGGCACCGACTGGAGGAGTGGAGGCACCGACTGGAGGAGTGGAGGCACGGACTGGAGGAGTGGGGGCACCGACTGGAGGAGTGGAGGCACCGACTGGAGGTGGGGGCGTAGCACCCGCTTGTTGTGTGGACTGATCATAAGAATCTGGGTTATATTCAGACTGCCAAACGTTTGAACTACCGCCAGGCCCGTCGGGCATTATTTTTTGAATGATTAAAGTTTTCTCTCACTTACCGTCTGGGGCCCAAGAACGGGAAGCCGGACACGCTCTCCCGCCAGTACAACTCCAAGGAGAACACTTCCAGCCCGGAGACCATCCTGTGTGGAGGCAGCCCTCACTTGGGAGATCGAGTCCAAAGTAAAAGAGGCCCAAAGGGACGATCATGACCCCAGCAACGGACCCGCCAATCGCCTTTTTGTGCCCGTTTCTGTCAGGTCTCAGGTTCTCCAGTGGGGGACACGTCTCGGTACGCCTGCCACCCTGGGAGTGATCGGACCCTGTCCTTCCTGAAAAGACGCTTTTGGTGGCCTTCCATGGATGTGGATACCCGTTCCTATGTCTCTGCATGTTCCGTCTGTGCCCGTGGAGAAGTCTCCCATCAACCACCTGTGGATTACTTCATCCCCTTCCTGTTCCTAGTCGTCCTTGGTCGCACAGAGCCCTGGGTTTCATCATGGGACTACCCCTTTCACACAGTAACACCACCGTACTCACCGTGGTAGACCAGCTCTCCAAGATGGTGCATGTTGTAGCCCTCCCTAACCTCCCTTCCGCTCAGGAGACTGCAGAACTTCTCGTCCGTTATGTCTTCACCTCCGTGGAATTCCTGTGGATACCATCTCCGATCGGGGTCCTCGATTCGTCTCGCAGGTATGGAAGGCCTTCTGTCAATCCCTGGGTGCCTCTGTTAGCCCGTCATCCGGCTTCCACCCACAGACGAACGGGCAGATGGAACGGGTCAGCCAGGATTTGGAGGCGGAGCTACGTTGCATAACAGCCAACAACCCGTCTACCTGGAGAGACCACCTCACGTGGGTTAGGTACACCCAGCACTCTCTGGTTAGTACTTCCACCGGAAGATCTCCTTTTGAATGCTCCCTTGGGTACCAACCCCCGCTGTTTCCCGTTCAGGAAGAGGAGACTGCGGTGACGTCTGTTCAGGCCCATATCGATCGGTGCCCCAAGGTTTGGGAGTACACACTCACGATCCTGATCTGATCAGCTGATCACAACCAGAGGATTGCCGATCGCCATCGGACTCCAGCATCTCAGTATCGACCTGGGCAGAAGGTGTGACTATCATCCAAAGATATTCCTCTCAAAAACGAGCCTAAGAAACTCGCCCCTCATTTCCTGGGACCTTTCAAAGTCGGAAGTGTCATCAGCCCCACAGTAGTATGACTTAAGCTACCTAAGTCTATGCACGGGTCTGTTGCCGGGGTCAGGGTCATCCCCTTGGGCCTCTTTTACTTTGGACTCGATCTCCCAAGTGAGGACTGCCTCCCTACAGGTACTTTTCATGTTTCCCAATTAAAACCAGTTTCCGTCAGACCCTTTCGTCCTCCGTCCAAAACCCCTCCGCCCACCCGAATCATCGACAACCACCTGGCATACATGTCCGGCGTCTACTGGATGTGCGCCGTCGGGGCAGGGGTCTCCAATACCTGGTGGACTGGGAAGGATACAGCCCAGAGGAGCATTCCTGGGTTCCCTGCTCCTTCATCCTGGAGCCTTCCATCATCCAGGACTTCCATCGGGACCATCCGGACAAGCCTGGAGGCTCCCATTTGGGGGGGGGGGGGGGGTACTATCATGGCCTCGTCTGGCAATCCCCCATCTTGCTATTATCCCCTTGTTTGGGCCTTAATCCCCTCGTCTGAATTCCAATTGTTCCCAGTCCATTAATTACAGCACAGCTGGTTTCCATCAGTGAACACAGGATGAGAACCCTGGCCTCACAGCAATGAGCTGCCAGATCATTGGTCAATTCTGGTGAGTGTAAACCTCGTTTCCTGATCCCTTAGGACTGTCAGTTCCTAGCTCCGCATCATTCCCTGGATATTCTACGTGAACCTTGTCTCCGATTAAAGACTCTCCTGGGCATCTGCTCCACGTTCGCCACTGTGCCAGCGCCTCTCGAGCCTGTCCCCGTGCCTGTGTCCTGCACTTGGGTTCGTCCTCAGTCACGTCCTTGCAACACAGATAGGTACCTGGATGACAGAAAATCCAATGGGAAATGATGGATGGGAGGGTCAGGTTGATCTTAGTGTAGATTGAAATTTCACACAACATCTTGGGCCGAAGGGCGTGTAATGTGTCGTAGTGTTTGATATTCCATATTCTAAATGTTCATATGTCCATCTTGTTTGGCGTGGAACAGTGTCAGCTGTATTTAAACCCTGCGTTGTCTGAGGAGCGTTTTCATTGAACAGTCCACCTTTACACCAGGGAAGATGTCATTTATAACAGGAGATCAGTTCGAATGTGAGATCATCGGGCTTTATCCTTTTCCGATATCGGGGAGCTGTTGAGTTTATGCCAGGGAATGAACTCCAATCTGCAGAAAAAGAGCTCACTTCATTTTACCAGGTCTGCCTCCAGTAAAGAGAAAATCCATTACCCTCTGTGCCCTAAGAGGCCGGTAGCAAGGAGGTAAATATTTCACAGGGAAAGGGATGGGCATGCCCACCTCCCTTTGGACAATTACCTCACTTCTTAAACAAAAGCTTCATTGCAACACCAAAGAGTTTAATCTGTTCTGTCAGTACTCTGGGGATTTCCAATTACACACTATTTATATGACAGCTGATAATGCACCCTGCTGACACAGTCACTATATTACATCTTCTTAAAGCTGTTATTTACTTTCATGAGAGTTCTGAATATTTGGTGTTGCGTGGAGATTGGCAAGTGTATAAATTGGAGGTTGCGAGAGACTCCTTCCTCTGATTTTCATTGGGACTGACTGATGGCTGCTGAAATTGTTTGATTAACTCACTCAGAAAATGTTGGAAACTTTTTACCACATCAAGGTTACCTACTATCTGGTCATTTTGGCTATCGCTGTGCCCAGTAAGCAATATTAAATGGTGTGCTATGTTTTACCGAATGTCAAGAAAGCTGTGCTCAGCACTATAGTTGATGATAGTGAAATGCTATTTAATGAAACACCTAAGTTGTTTGACTGAAATTTCCTGCAGATGGCATAAAAAAGAAAGAGAAAAAAACATGTATGATTCGCGTCAGGTGAAATTCTGTCTGATATTAAACAATAGTGCAATGAAAAGATTAGTGGAAGGTTTATATTCTTTAGAATATTCCAGTCTGTGAATGGATGTTTACTGTGATGGGAAATACATGGCAGAACATTTCCAAACGTAATTCTGTAACTGATTCAGATACTACAGAGCCTTGTAAATGTACCCAGTGCTCAACACTTTGTTCACTTAATTCAGTATTACAACCAGCGATTGTGATCAATTTAACTGGGAATGTTTATTTGTGAATCACATGCTCCTGTTTCTCAGTACAGGCCAGAAAACAAGGAATATAGTAAAATACGAAAGCAGTTCAGGATTATTCATGTCCTTTTGCTCAGTACTTCATTGAACCACCTCTCCCAGCTGTTACAGCCAGTAGTCTTTTTGGACACGACTCTGCTAGTTTTGCACAGCGCGATGGAGCAAGATGTCCCACACCTCCTTGCAAAGTTGCCCAGTCTGTGCCAGGTCAGATGCGCAGCCGCGGTGGACAGCATCTAGAGGTCCTGCTGGAGATTTTCCATCGGGTTCTGTTCAGGACTCTTGAATGGGTGACTCAAACACATCAATGTTCTTCATTTGAAGCCCTTCCACGGTTGCTCTGGCAGAGTGATTTGGGTTGTTGATCTGCTCAAAGAAATCTCTCTCCCCAGCTTAAGCTTTCTGACTGAGGTAAGCAGGTTCTCATCCAGGATCTCTCTATGTTTAGCACATTCATCTTCTCATCAATCCTGACCTGATTTCCAGTCCCTGCTGTTAAAATGCATCCCTATAGGATGATGGCAACGTAACACGCATTAGTAAGAACATATTTCTGCCCATCGAGACTTTGCAAAGCGTCACTTACAACATACTGTATGGGTGTGGAAGTAGGTCTTATGCTAGGATCAGACTGAAGTAGAAATCTTTGGCCTCAGCAATAAGCAGTTTCTGTGGCGTAGATCTAATACTGTACATTAGACAGACAATACCATCCCTACTGTAAAGTGTGGTGAAGGTAGCGACTTGCTGTGGAGATGCTTTTCAGCAGCAGAGACTGGAAATCTGGTCAGGACTGTTGAGAAGATGAATGCTGGTGAGTACAGAGAGTTCATCCGTAAAATCCTCTGGCAGGAAGTTTAAACTTGGTAGGAAGCTCGTCTTTCAGCAGAACAACATCCCAAATCACGTTGCCTGAGCAACCGTGGAGTGGCTTCGTATTTTTTGCTTGTATTCTATATTACAGATGCGGTCATTTACTACTTCGCAATATTTTATGTTCCCAGTGTTCATTAGCGAGGTGACATGCGATAACTTCTCGACCTTTACTGAATGAAGTATGTTAATCAGAGCAAACCTTCCTGTGCAGTGGCAATCCAGTAACATTTAGAGTGAAGAAGCTGGAATGGCAAACACATTAACAATCAGCACGTTCAAATTTTGTCTCAAAGGCACTTCCATAATGCAAATGTGCTCAGAATCACTTGCATAATAACTTGGTTGCTTCAATGATTAATTGCTGATTGTTAATTCGTATTACTTCTCAATAAGAGGGAATGCAGCTTAATAATGTTTCAACAAAATATGTGAACTGACACAGTGAAGACATACAACTCAGCTTTCCGTGAAACTGCCCCCCCCCCCTTCTTTTGTCTCTTCCTTTACCTTCTGGCACTGGGTCTCGATATTGATCAATATCAGAACCAGAACCAGGTTTTATATCAGCAGCGTATGTCGCGAGATTTATCAGCTTCACAGCAGCAGTACAATGTAAGACATGATAAATAAGTACAGGGAAGAAAAATCCAAGCTACATTAAGTTTATATATTTCTATTAACCAGTTAAGTTAACATAAATAGTGCAGAAAAACAAATAAAAAATTAGTGAGGTCAAGTTCATCAGTTCAATATCTATTTAGCAATCGGTTGGCAGAGGGGAAGAAAGCTGTTCCTAAATCGGTGAGTGTGTGCCTTCAGGCTTCTGTACCTCCTTCCCAACAGTAACAATGAGAAGAGGACACGTCCTGGGTGGTGAGGATCCACAATGATGGACACCGCCTTCCTAAGGCACTGCTCCATGAAGATGTCTTGTACACTACGGAGGCTGGTACCCATGATGGTGCTGACTAATTTTACAAGTTTCTGCAACTTACTTCGATCTTGTTCAGTAGCCCCTCCCATATCAGACGGCGTTGCAGCCAGTCCGAATGCTCTATCTACGGTACATTTGCAGACATTTTCGAGTGTTTTAGTTGATAAACCAAATCTCCTCAAACTCCCAAAGAAATATTGCCGCTGTCTTGCCTTCTTTATAGCTGCACAAATATGTTCCATTCAGGTTAGGCCCACAGATATACTGACACCCTGAAACTTGAAGTTGCTCACTCTCTTCACTTCTGACCCCTCTGTGAGGATTGGTTTCTGTTCCCTCGTCTTGTCCTTTCTGAACTCCACTAACAGCACCGGCGAGCTTCCCTGTGTGGAATTCAGCGAGTTCTCAACGTCTGCACTGGACACGCTGAAACGAGAGTTAAAAGCTGGGAGCTGACGGTTCGTTTAAAGTGAACAATGGGTTGTTTTCCTTCTGTAAGAAGCAAGAGGCACGTTCTTAGACACAAAATACTTTCGATGTTACTGTCAGGCGACTGCAGGGACGTGGAAAAGTAGTGTCAGTTTACAGTACTCAGAGCAAAGTGTATAAATCATTTGCTGGAAAATGTATAGTGATACAAAAGAACGTGGAATTAGAAGTCTCGCAGTTGCAGGAATGCGAACTGAACTAAATTAGACTTTCCCAGTTTGATGTTGGAGTCTCGGTCCGAAACGACGACTTTTTATTGGTTAAACAGACGCGCCCTCACCTGCCGCGTTCTACTGGAGTGTTTGTGTGTGTCGCTCGGGTACCTTGTAGAGCATTTCGAGAAATTAGAATAACAGTGCGGATTGTTCATATGGCTTATACACTTTACAGTGGCTATCAATAATAATCCCGGTTGCTCAGCTGATAGAAAATAAAATTCCTTGGTTTGATACAAAATAGTATCATCTGTTGCAATGTATGCTGACTGCTTCAGTCCTTTTCACCTGGTGGAAGGAAGCCATGTGCCCAGAGAGAGTGTTTTTTCCCTTCACATACACACGGTGCATTTCAGCCTCCCTTCACTACCCGCTGTTTAATGCCTTCTGTATCACCAGGACTCTCAATTTTATTAATCAAACTGGAAGTTGGAGATAGTGCAGAGAGAAAAAAGAAAAATCAGAGAAAACCAGCTCGAATTCCCTCTACTGAACCATTGGACAGATGTTATTAATCTGAGGAAAGATTGGTTTCCTGAAACTTTAAATGTGATTGCCTCCTCAGAGACAACGACTGTCCCACTGAAAATCTCCAGCGTTTCTTGTTTGTTCCTCAGGTTTCTAAAATGTAAAATTTTTGTTTTGCCTGCGCATTTTATTTTGTCTTTTTTCTTGGCAAGGTCCAGGAATTCAGAGTGACAAGCGGGTAACCAATTCAGCACCCGCCTTCAATCCTTAGTAGTGGGGAAAAAATTGTATTGGCGTGTTATAATGATGACAGGTGAGCACGAGGTAAACTTTTAATTCGTAGTATCTCTAAGGGCAGGTCAAACACCAGGAAATATTCTGTCACCTGACAAGTTAATTGGTGAAGTCGAGAGACAAACGACAGAAATCTCTAGCGATAATAAGATAAACAGGTTGTAACTAATCCCATTGGAACATTGATAGGCCTAAATAGAGTAGACATGGAGAGGACGTTTGTGGTAGTGAGGGAATCTAGGACCAGAGGACACAGAGCAGGAGGATGCCTATTCACTGAAAAGTTGAGGAGGAATTTCTCAAGCGAAAGGTTGGTGACAATGTGGAATCCATTTGCCTCAGACGTTTATGAAAGCTAACCCTTTGGGTGTATTTAAAGGGGAGGTTGATATGTCCTATATTGGTCAGGGTGTCAAAGGTTATGGGGATAAGGAGGGAGAAGGGGTTGAGAGGGGTAACGAATTAGCCACGATGGAATGGGGGAGCAGACTCGATCTGTCGAATGCCCCAATTCTGCTCCCATGTCTCCTAGTCTTATGGCTTTATGGGAGCGATAAAGAAGCGGCCAATCGATTCCGTAAGGGTCCGAAGGGTCAGAGATCAGGGGATAACTGCAGAGACCCGGAAGTGGAAAGCCGGCGGCGGACTGCGATCCTACTCTTCGCCATTCGATACTTCATCAGAGATGATTAGTTTCAAAGCGGAATTCCAGATAGGATACTGTTATCAAGTCCGTCGTCGTCGTGACAATGGGAAAAGTGGAAAATCCGGGAGATGATCAACAAGTTTGTCCGCATCCATGGGAAGAGTAAGAAAAGAAAGAGAGTTTCAGGCCGAGGAGCCTTTTCCAGAACTGGGAAGGAGACAACGTTCAATTCCTTGATGCCCATTTCTGACCAGGTTTCCCGCCTCTGATGTTCCCTCAGCCTCTTTCATTCAATTTCATCATTGCCGGTTACATCTGAGAGTGACGGAGAGCCCAGAGGTTGTCTTCTGCTCTGTATGTTGTTCATCCTGTATCCATCTGTTTGTCCATTCCATTCATCCATTGACCGGTAACATCGCCGAGAGTTTATCCCTCTGACTACCCCGCTTCCACTCGGAGAGCGGCCCCCTTTACACACTCACCCTGTAGCAGCAAGTGCCATGTAAGACTATAAACCAGTTATGAAGAGCGGCTTCGAGTTAATACATTAACTAGACTTCTCTTCCATCAGCTAAGACCTCAGAGCCAAATTCTTGTAGAACATTCGTCCTGGGTCAAGAATTTCAGAAACCGTATTGTTTTGTAACTTTAGTCATTTCAGTCCTGATTTTTTACATCCTAATGTTCAAAGTTCAAAGTAAATTTCTGATCAAATATGAATATCTGTTATCTGCCAAGTACAATCCTGATTTGATGCAGATGGACATGAGAAGCACGGAGGAACATCTGGTGAAACTTCTGAAATGCCTGTTACGCTGCCGCTGCTACTGTGCGATCAAAAAATCTCCGGAGAGGAAGGCCCCGAATCCTCGGCTTTGCCTGTTGCTTGGCAGCCGGGGCTGGGGTCGAAGCGCTCGACAGAGATGGTGCTCGGTGTCGGAGGCTCGAGGTTTTCGGATGGACTCAGAGTGGGCTGTGGTCGGGTGCTGCATCGGCAAGTTTGCGGCGCTGGTTCATGGCAGGAAGAGTTTCTCTTCCTTCTACCATCTGCGTTAGATGATGGGTTATCAGGGACTTTGAGACTTTTTTTGTTACCGTGCCCATGGTCAGCTCTTCATCAAATTACGGTATTGCTTTGCACTGTTGTAACTATATGTTATAATTATGTGGTTTTTGTCAGTTAGTCTTGGTCTGTCTTGCGTTTCTGTGATATCATACTGGAGGAACATTGTATCATTTCTTAATGCATGCATTTCTAAATGACAATAAACGAGGACTGAGTGTCCTCATAATCTGATCTAATCTAATATCACCATATACCACCCTGAGGTTCGTTTTCTTGCAGGCATTTTCAGAAATATGAAGAAATACTATATCATTCATCAATATCACAGCAGAGTAAAGCAAAGTTCTGACTCCATATCTGTTTTCTCTTCTCTGCCGCCCAGTGAACATAGTTTCTTCAAGTATATTGCCGGAGGAACAGATCCCAATAATTACAGGGATTCTGAATTTATCTTAAAAGTCACTTGGATATATGTTACAGTACTAAAGTTTGTGCTCGAACACATTTATATATGGAGTAACACAGTCTAAGTTCAGAGAGCAGTTCATAGCCGCAGTTAAATGGCCAGTGATCACAATTGTACGCTTAATCAGGAGACAAAACAACTGACGGCAGCCAATGGCCCCGGACTGTGATGTGATACTGAACTCCAGATATTGTGACAATAATAACTCGCTGAAAATAATACCGATAGCGACCAGAATGTTCATTCAACAGAGGCCAGAATGTTAGATCGACAATTTCACTGTTTATGCTTTGGAGCAGTCACATTTCAAGATTCATGATTCAGGTTTAACGATTCTGGGCCTGTCTTTTTGTGTGTCTGTCTGCGCGTCTGTCCGCGGTTCTGCATGTGTAACTTTGTATTTTTTCATTGTTATATCCCTGTACGTAGCTTTGTGTCTGATTGTGCGTGAGGGCGTATATGTGCCTGTGCATGCACAACGTAAATAACACCCAGAATGGTAAATCTAGGGTCAGGGAATCAACTTTTTTTTTGTCCGTGAGTGCGACCATGGTGTGAGTTAAGAGAAAAGTTGGTGGCCTCCCGAAGTCTATTTTGATGGCTGTACAGACGAAGAGTGATGTATTCAATTACGGAAACACTCCAGAAATGTTCTGGGGAAAATATGACAAGCATAAGTTATGGATTTCCATTCTGAAGTTCATTTAAGTTTCCAAGTGGTCCTGCTCTTGTTTCTTAATTTCAACTACAAAGACCAGCGTCTCTGCAGGAGCTCGTGTTGATAATCCTGAATCAGAAGTCATTTGAAAGCTAATGTAATCCACCGTCTCGCCATTCTCCCAATTTACTGGAGAATTCAGCGCAGGGATTGGAGAAAGTCTGCAGAAATGAAACTGAGATTGGTCAGTACCTGGAAATCTGGAATGTGCAGGCTGAGGGAGTGGTGTAAGCTGGGTCGTGACGCTATTTAAACAAACTCTCAGGTGAGGAACTGAATACCTTAAGCATAGAGGCTATGGACAATTGCGTTAAAACAGAGTGATTACTTTTCAACAGCATTCACAAATGAAATGGAATTTGGAGTTGGAGAATTCACTGAGAGGGCTGGGGCATGCCTTGGTCTCGTCATTGCTAAGCATGACTGACCGATTTGTAATGGTTTGTAAATGTGTGACGAATTGGCTGATTATATGTACACGCTGAAAGACTGTCCGCTTTACCTGATGGAAGTTTATGATATTCTGATCGGCATCGATAGAGTCGGCAGCTGATAATCGTTTTTCCAGAGACGGCATGTTCAGTACTGGGGGGCTTGCATTTCAAGACTGAAGATTCATGTTCATTCATTACCTGTACATCGACACATGCAGCGAAATGCGTCATTTGGTAAACAGCCAACACACCCGAGGGTTTTTCTGGGGCAGCCCGCAAGTTCTGCCATCAATCCCGTCCCAACAGATCAAACCCACAACATTGAACAGAACGATAGAGAACACTGCAAAACAGAACACAAATAACAACAAAATAAAGGCAGCAACACAAGCCCCGTCCCACCCTCGCAACAGAGAGTCCTCCAGCCTACATCGGACTTGGACACGCAGGCACTGGGCGTTCAACTGCCTCAGCGGACTCACAGAAATTCCCGGATTTCTGGAGATCCGGCCGACGGGAATTGACTTCAAGGACAAAAGTAAATTTATTATCAAAGTACATGTATGTTACCATATTGGACACGGGGATTCGATTTCTTGACGGCATACCCAATAAATTCAATAACCATAACTGAATCAATGACAGACCACCCACAACAGGGCCGACAACCAGTGTCCAAAAGATACGAAATAATTGTAATAAATGAATGAATAAGGAATAATATCGAGAAAATGAAATGACGAGTCTTTGAAACTGATTCCATAGGTTCTGGGAACAGTTCAGTGACGGGGCAGTGATGTTGGGTGAAGCAACATTAGCGCCTCTGGTTCAAGAACCTGATGGTTGAGGGCTAGTGACTGTTCATGAACCTGGTGGTGTGAGTCCTGAGACTCTTGTACCTTATTCCCGATGACAGCAGCGTGAAGGGAGCACGACGTGGTCCCTGATGATGGATGCTGCTTTCCCGGGACAATGCGCCGTGTCTGTGTGCTCAATGGTGAGGAGGGTTTTATCCACGATGGACTGGGTTGTATTCATTTCATTCTGTAGGATTTCCGTTCAAGGATATTGGCGTTTCCACACCGGGCTTCCAGCCAATATAGTCTCCACCACCCCTCCATAGACCTTTGTCGAAGTTTTTGATGCGATGTCGAATCTTCGCACACTTCTGGTGCCCAGGACAGGTCCTCTGAAATGATTCATGGAGGAATTTAAGGCTGCTGACCCTCTCTACCTCTGATCCCCCGATGAGGACTGCCTCATGGATCCGGTTTCCTCTTCCTGAGGTCAATAATCAGCCCCCTGGTCTCTCTGATATTGAGTCAGAGGTTGTTGTTGTGGCTCCGCCCACCCGGATTTTCAGCCTCGTTCCTGTTTGCTGATTCATCACCGCCTTTGATCCGGACAATGGTAGTGGTGACGTCAGCAAACTCTGACATGCCATTGGAGCTGTGCTTAGCCTCACAGACATCAGTATCAAACGAGCAGAGCGGGGGACTAAGCACACAGCCTTGTGGTACACGTGTGCTGATGGAGATTGTGGAGAGCATGTTTTTGCCAATCCGTACTGAATGGGGTCTGCAAGGAAATCGAGGATCCAATTGCACAAGACGATACTGAGCCCATGGGCTTCCGATTCGATCCTGGACATTGGGCACATGACTCGCCGATCAGGCCTCGAACTCCGCAGTCGCCGATGACAGAGACTCGAATGTTAGTCGTCGGTCTACAATCTTATCGATTAGTGAATCCGGGGGGTCATCGGATCGACCCGCAGGGTACTCGGCCTCGACGTAACTGTCTCCCACATTGTCCCAGAACTGGCACTAGAGTGATATTTTGTCTATTGTTCAGTTCATTATTATTTGGATCTCTTTGGCACCGTTTCCCTGACCTGGTGTAAAATTTATCTTCAAGAACGAGCGTCTACCTCCACAGCCTCGGCGAGTCCTGGATCCCTGACCCTTCTTGTCTCCGGTCCGGTTGACCATCACTCTCCCCATTGATCGCGTTGCTGTTATTTGTTGCCAGAAATTGAAAATAAAATATTGTACCCAGGTATCCACGGCGCTGATTTGGGTGACCACTGGCATTTTCATGTGTTTACAAAACTCTCCTTTCTGCTTTATATATCCGCCGTCAAAGGTGATCAATAACATACGATGGTGTTGTAAACTCAGACAAGGTGAGTACACTGAAACCCGGCGTGTGCGCTCTCATTAAGAGTTACACTCCGTTCATACCATTCGCTTTAGTTTTATTTCTGGAAGCTGTGACAGGCGCATATTAGTGGACAGTCACGTGTGAAATGGAGTTGTGGGGAGAACAAGGTCGGAAACTTGAGTGACCCGGAGAGGGGAAGCAGACGGAAGTCTGTGATTTTATTGTTCAGTCATTTCTGTCAGTTTTACCGCATTCTGCGCGGCGTCCGGCATGAACCCTGTATTTATTATATCGCAGGAGAGGATCCAGACGGAGTTAAAGATTATACCCTTGAATATTTCTCATATATGGTCCATAACATAAGCTCGTGCACAAGGATTCTTCATCCATGTCTGACACATTCCGTGTTCAGGGATCAATTCCGGGACTTTATTCCGGGTTTTCCAACCTGGGGCCCACGGTCCCCTTGCTCACTGGTTTCAGTTCATGACATAAAAGGGTCGGGAACACTGAAGGCGCAGGGCATGTTTGGAGATCTGTCTTGGCCTGGAGATACAGAGGATCCCCCGGAAGATTGTGTGTGAAATGACGACAGCTTGGCAAGGTCGCTGTCTGTCATTCCCCAGCACTCTGACCTATACAAGAGTGTGGACAGATCACAGCTCTGCAAAGCTTCACCTTGGGGTGGACACTGTAGTTGGTTGATCTACATATGTTGTGTCATTGTTCTGAAGACATTTCTCGCTGAGTCTGCACTGGATTGTGTCCCTGGTCCCCCCATCCTGCTGAATGATGCTGCGCAGGTCGGTGAATCTGCCGGTGCTGGGTAAGTCGATGCCACGGGCCTTGACAAGAGGAGGAGACTCTGCATTGAGGGTCATGGTCTCAGTCTTTCTCTGGCTGACTGTGAGTCCAACCAGTGTACAGTGTGTGTATCTGTGAGAGTAATGTGAGGCCATCCGCAAAGTCAAGCTCTTCCAAGCACAGAATGGAGTCCACCTAATGACTCTCTGCTTATCTTTCGTTGTTTCCCTCATAACACAGTCAATCACCGGGTTAAACAATATCGCCGGCATTATACAGCCTTTCCTGACTCCTGTCCTGACATCGAAGCTGGGGTTGCTGGCCCCAGCTATACATAGACTCTCAGGAAGAGTTCGGCAAATGTTGACCCTCTACTGTTGTAATGTTTGAGGTGACTTATTTTTATTCTTTTTTTACTTCTCCCCTAATATTTGTATATCTGTACACTTGTAATGCTACTGTGACACTGTCATTTCCTTTGGAATCAAAGAAGTGCCTATCTTCCATCTGTCTAATTTCGGACTGCTCTGATATGGAGGTAAATTTCTGTCTACCTACCTTGTCTGTACATTGCATGCATCTACTAGGTCTGTATTTAGCAGGGAATGTCCCCAGGATAAGCCCAGTCTCTATCATCGTTCCTCATCAAAATTCACACCATCCCAAGCAATACCCTGGTGGATCTCACCGAGATTGCCTTCGGTGGAGAAGCTTGCTCAGATTGGGGATTTCCATCGATGACAAGCAGCAAAAAGAGAAATCAGACACCTGTCCAGCCTCTGGCATTCAGATCAGTCTGTAGAGCGAAACTACACCAACAGAACAATTTAAAATGAGAAACAACTATCTGCCTGCTTATGAGCGACAAGGTGAGATACTAAACCACTGCAAAATGGTTATTCGACCTGCAGTTAGTGTAGCAGCGAGCAACCACTGACAAACTGGATTCGATCCGGATCACTGACTCTGGCAGGAAGACCTGGCGTTCCTCTACAGTTCCTATTTCCATCAAAATCCCAAACATGAGCAGGTTGGTAGTTAATTGGACACTGAAAAATAATCTTCTTTAGTCCCTCGAATGGGGTTGTTCTCCGTGTGTTCTACAACAAGAAGTTAAACCGGCCCAACACATCACCGATTCACTGATCAGTCGCAATCATTGTCAGTAATTGCTGATGGATAAAGTGCGTGGAGCGAGAAACATAGACAGGGAATGTGTGGAAATCCTTAATTTCTCCTCAGCGAAAGAAAATGACAACATAAAGAATGAATTGGGTGAAATTGTAATGGGAAACAGAGAAATGGCAGAAGAATTTAATAAGTACTTCAGATCTCTCTTCACTAGGGAAGACACAAGCAATCTCCCAGATGATTGGATGGGCCAAGGATGTAGGGTAACAGAGGAAATGAAACAGATTGACATTAGGAAGGAAACGGTGATGAGTAGACTGATGGGACTGAAGGCTAACAAATCCCCAGGTCCAGATGGTCTGCATTCTCGGGTACTAAAGGAGGTGGCCCTGGAAATTGCGGATGCATTGGTAATCATTTTCCAATGTTCCTTAGATTCACGATCAGTTCCTGAGGATTGGAGAATGGCTAATGTTATCCCACTTTTTAAGAAAGGAGGGAGGGAGAAAACAGAGAACTATCGTCCTGTCAGCCTAACATCAGTAGTGGGGAAGACGCTAGAGTCCATTATTAAAGATGAAATAGTGGCATTTCTAGATAGTAGTGAGAGGATTGGGCCAAGCCAGCATGGATTTACCAAATCATGCAAATCATGCTTGACTAATCTATTGGAGTTTTCCGAGGATGTAACCAGGAAGTTAGACAAGGGAGATCCAGTGGATGTAGTGTACCTCGATTTTCAGAAGGCATTTGATAAGATCCCACATAGGAGATTGGTGGGTAAAATCAGAGCTCATGGCATTGGGGGGAAGATATTGATATGGATAGAAAACTGGCAGATAGAAAGCAAAGGGAAGCGGTGAATGGGTGTTTTTCGGAATGGCAGGTGGTGACTAGTGGGGTGCCACAGGGCTCGGTATTGGGAACACAGCTGTTTACGATTTACATCAATGATTTAGATGAAGGCATTGAGAATAACATCAGCCAGTTTGCCGATGATACTAAGCTGGGTGGCAGTGTGACATGTGATAAGGATGTTAGGAGAATTCAGGGTGACTTGGATAGGCTGAGTGAGTGGGCAGATACTTAGCAGATGACGTTTAATGTGAATAAGTGTGAGGTTATCCACTTTGGGAGTAAGAACAGGAAGGCAGATTATTATCTGAACAGTGTAGAGTTAGGTAAGGGAGAAATACAAAGAGATCTTGGAGTCCTTGTTCATCAGTCACTGAAGGTGAATGAGCAAGTGCAGCAGGCAGTGAAGAGGGCTAATGGAATGTTGGCCTTTATTACAAAGGGAATTGAGTACAAGAGCAAAGAAATCCTTTTGCATTTGTACAGAGCCCTGGTGAGACCACACCTGGAGTATTGTGTACAGTTTTGGTCTCCAGGGTTAAGGAAGGACATCCTGGCTGTAGAGGAAGTGCAGCGTAGATTCACAAGTTTAATTCCTGGGATGTCCGGACTGCAGAGAAGTTAGAGAGACTGGGCTTGTACACGCTGGAATTAAGGAGATTGAGAGGGGATCTGATTGAAACATATAAGATTATCAAGGTATTGGACAAGATAGAGGCATTAAATATGTTCCAGATGCTGGGAGAGTCCAGTACCAGAGGGTATGGTTTAAGAATAAGGGGTAGGTCATTTAGGATAGAGTTAAGGAAAAACTTCTTCTCCCAGAGAGTTGTGTGGGGTGTGGAATGCACTGCCTCAGAAGGCAGTGGAGGCCAATTCTCTGGATGCTTTCAAGAAGGAGCTAGATAGGTATCTTATGGATAGGGCAATCAACGGATATGGGGACAAGGCAGGAACCCAGGTATTGATAGTAGATGATCAGCCATGATCTCAGAATGGCGGTGCGGGCTCGAAGGGCCGAATGGTCTACTTCTGCACCTATTATCTATTGTCTATAAAGCGGAATGGGGACATTCCCGGGACCAAATCAGTGAGGTGAAATAATGGATCCGGGAACCCATCTGATTTATTGCAGAAAGTGACAACTCTTCCCCAGTTCACCCGGCTGCGGACCCAGGGTTTACTTTGGGATGCAATGGGACACAACGATTGGATTAGTCTTCGTCTCAGCACATCTCCAGTCTCAGGTTTGTGCTGAGGATCAGAGCAAAACTGGGCTGTGGGGATCGATATGAGCATTACACTGTATCGTTTATTTACCCAGGATGTCGGAATTTGAGTCGAGGCCATCGTAGCATCGGGCTACATACAAATCAGAAGCAGTCTCTTTGATCAATTATTTCCATCGTTTCTATCCACACCAACCCTATTTTCCAGTCTATTGTCCGTAGCCTTCTCTGCCTTGGCTTTCCAATTCCCGTTCTGAACAGTTCGGACATGTTGGGAAATGCTCCACATCCATCCTCCTTGGGCAGAGCATTCCAGGCTCCAACAGTCGGATGAAAACAACTCGCACCGACACAGGGGCTGTGAACTAGAAGGGCCAGAGTCACCTCTGCTTCCTGAGGAGACTGAGGCCCTCTGGAGTGGGCAGGCCTCTCCTTCACATGTTCTCCCAGTCTGTAGTCGCCAGCACAATCTGCCGTACGGTGGTGTGCTGGGGCAATGGCGTCAACGCGGGTGATGTCAACAGGCGCAATAAACTGATCAGAAAGGCTGGCTCCGTTGTAGCTGTCAAACTGAACACACGAGGCTTTGGTAGAACAAAGGACCCTACTTAAAATCCTGGCAATTCTAGGTAAATATTTCTCACCCTCTGCATGCCACCTTGGCTGAACAGAGGAACACTTTTAGTGATAGACTGAGACAACTATGCTGCTCCAAAGAACGTAATATGCGGTCAGTCTTACCCTCGATCATTAGGCTCTATAATGAGTCAATCTATACAGAGGGAAGTGATGACCCCTTCTGTTAGACTGTTTAAGATAACTTGATTTTTTTATTTTTTCTTCTCTGCTAATATTTGTATGACTGTGTACTTGTAATGCTGCTGTGACACTGTCATTTCCTTTGGGATCAATAAAGTACCTATCTCCTATCTGTTTAATTTCAGACTGCTCTGACATAGAGGTAAATTTCTGTCTATCTACCTTGCCTGTACATTTCATACACCTACTAGGTCTGTATTTAGAAGGTAGTGTTCCCAGGCGAACAAGCCCCGTCTTTGTCATCGCTCCCCATCAAGAATCTCACCATCCCAAGCAATGTCCTGGTGAATCTCACCGAAATTGCCTCAGAAGCAAAAATCTTCCTGGGTATCAGCGACAAGGTGAGATACTAAACCACTACAAAATGGTTAATCGACCTGCGGTTAGTACAGCAGCCAGCAACCACTGCTGGCTTCTCCAAACTGGATTCGATCCGCACCCCTGACAGGGGCAGGATGACCTGGCGTTCCTCTACCGTTTCCATTTCCATCAAAATCCCAAACATGAGCAGGTTGGCAGCTCATTGGACTTAAAATAATCTCCTGTGGTGTGTAGAAAGGTTGTCTTCTCCGCGGGTTCTACAAAGGGGAGTTAAACTGCCCAACACATCATCGGCACCGGTCTACAGCCATCAATTACACACATACAAAAAGGCCAGCAATATCATAAAGGATCACACCCGCCCTTTCCGTTGACTGCTTGTCCCACTCCCATCAGGGAAGAGGTTACACTGCATCCACCCCAAAGGCCACCAGACTCAAAACAATTGTTTTCCCCAAACCGTCAGACGGATCAACACTCCACCCATTAACCCAACCCATCACCCTCGACACCGCTACACACACATCACCGATTGTCACTTTATGTACATAGTATCCGTCTCTGTGTATGACAGTCACATATAATTGTGTTAAAACAGTAATTAGGAATTCTTTTATTTGTTGAGTTTTTCCTTGGTTTATTTCTTCTCAATGATTATTGTGTTTATTTCTCATGCTGCACTGAATCCAGAGTAACATTCATTTCGTTCCCCTTTACACTCGGGCACTGACGAATAACAATAAACCGTCATGAATCTGGAATATTTGGATAAAATTCTGCAAAATAAAACCCACGATTTACCATGAGAACTATTGTCACTTTTAAACCAAACTCCCGCCTGTTGTTGCCGTTGTTTGCATCCATATGTAACTTATCAGATATTAAATATTAAGTTCATGTTCGGGAGATATTGAAAGCGGCCGTGGCCGGGTTCAGTTCTTTAGTTTGTGAATGAATCGCAGCAGTGACGTCACAGGGTATTTCACTGCGCTGATGAACTGTTCTCTGAACTTGGCCTGAGTCACCCCATAAATAAATGTGTTCGTGCAACAGCTTAAATTCTGCAACATGTACGCGGCTGATCCAGGATATATTCAGAATCGCTGAAATTGTTGGGATCTGTTTGAGAAATGTTATAATTTAAGAAATTAATAACTGTCGATAACCACAGTAGAATGAAGCTGCCGGATATGGAGAAGAGTAAGATCACCGACCTCCTCCTGCTCTCCATCTCCGGGTCACTCCGTTTGTCTGACTTGCTCTTACCTCTTAATGCCTTGCGCACTCGACTGGCCAATAGGATGTGTCTGACTGTCAGAAAGTTGAGAAGCAGGATTAAAGCAAAGGGGATCAACGGAGTTAAAATCCTGTCCAAACTATCATAAGCCACCCATCCTTGCTCGGTGTAATAACTTGCCCGTAATTTGCAGAACCAAAATACGTTATTAATCAGTGTCCCTGGTTTATGTATAAAATAGTAAGGAACGTTTTTAAAACAGATCAGTGCGCAGGTAGTCATCAGAACCAAAGCCGCAGTTTTCCCGGTGCAATATTTTGTTTTCAGCTTCTGGCAACAAATGGCGACAAACCGATCGAAGGTGAAGGTAACAGTGAACCAGACGGAACAGTCTTTAGATACGCACAGAACTACAAAGATAATGCTACACACTGGGTAAATGTCCAAGAAGGATCCTGGGAAATAATAACTGATCCTCCTCAGTATGACTGCAGTGGTAACAGCCATGAGGTCCCCCGTTGCCATGGCCACCAGGTAGCGACTGGAGCAGATGGAGAGGCCGCATTTTCCCCGGGCCAGGATCGCAATCGCCACTAAGTTCACTGCAAAAAAAAGAGAAGAGAAATAAAACCGAGAAAACTCAGAGCAATAGATTTCTGTGCTCGGAGTATATCGCCCTCTACTGGAGGATGTCGGAAAGTTTACCAAGAAATACTGTCCATCATTCTCCCTTCCAAACATCCAGCTCCCCGTGTGCAACCGAGACAAAGTGCTGGCATCAGCTTCATATTTTGTTGCTGCAGATCGAAGGAAATAGGCTGCAGGGAGAGCGAACGTATTTCTGGGTTAGACCTGTCCTTACTCGACGATGGGACAAACTCAAAATCTGTAACTACCATACACCATCCGACGAACGACTGACTAAGGGCTTTAGAGTACCGATACCTTCAGCGTCCATCCTGTCTGATTGGAATCCAAGCATCTTCATTCAGCTTGCTGTTGATAACGAAACTAGCACATTTTTACATAAATTCTGTGTGCATTTCCTTCACAATCCGACGCATTGTCCCGGTTCTACATGAACACATCGTGCCAACATGCAGACAGTTCCTTTTGGGTAAAACCGATGCAGTGAATTCTCTAGAAATGTGATAATTAAAGGGGAATGATCAAATTGATCATTAGATCGATCAGGTTTCAGAGGCGGGTGCAGAGGAGGACGTTGCCTGGACTAGATGGCAAGTCCTATGAGAACAGGTTGAGCGAACTAGAGCTTTTGAACAGAAGCAGACTCAGCACTGGCCCGATAGAGGTGTAGAATATGATAAGCAGCGTATCTATAGTGGATAGCCAGAGAAATTTGCTCAGGGTGGAAATAGCTATTACAAGAGGGAATGATTTTGAGATGACTGGAAGAAAATATGGGGGATGTCAGAGGTAAATTCGTCACACAGAGAACAGGAATTTAAAAAACTCTGAACGTAGGCAATTTACTGCCATGTGGAAGCGACAGGGATGAAATTACCATCCACAGCTTCCGGTTGTGGGAGGAAAGAGAATTATATCAGGGAAACTATCCATGAAGTAAAAATAATGATGCCAATCTTCCCAATGTCTCCCAAGTTGGTAGGATTTTGTGATTCCACATGGGTTGAAAGTGAAACACAACTTGTTATGTCAGAACCAAAATACGGGTCCACACATTGCACCAGTAACAGAGAATAGGCGGAGAAATCAAGTTCAAGACACACCAGGGCTGTGAGGGATTTGAGTGAGAAGGCCCAAGTTCATTCTGAAGGTTCAGCAAAACGGCGGAGTCGATCCCAGCGCAAGAGCTCAGTTGTCAGAGTTAAGAGAGGTTTGGGTAAGTGTGAAAAAGATAAGGGATGGTTTTGACGAACATGTTTCTGTGCAGGTAGATGGGATTAGCTTTAAGATCATGTCCGCATAGACGAAATGGAAAGAAAGTTTGCTTCTGTGCCGAAATGAATCGGAGAGCGAGAAACAGTATTTTCTAGCTCAGTCCTGCCTTTTGTTATTTTAATGATATTTCTGGAAGATACCGCAATAGCACAGATGGAAGTATGAATTTCTGCTCCAACTATAAACACACAAAACTGTGAGGGAGACCGAGAAAACTGTTAAAAAGACATCTGAACTTACTCACTAAATTGCCAAACCCATGGAAGTTATGAGAAAACTTTGGCACAGATTGTCCTACGCGTGCCTGTCAGCACCGCCAGAGAATCAGTTTGAACCCTGTCCTCGGTGACTGTCTGTGTGGAGTTTGCTCGTTCTAACTCCGACCACACGGGTTCCTCCTGGGTGCCCCGGTTTGATCACACATCGGAAAGTCACTCGTGGTGCTCGGCCAATTCGACGCTGCAAATTGCTTCTCGTGTACATGTGCATGGAGGAGTCTGAACCGAACTGAACACAAAGTGGAGAGAATGAGAGATTGATATTGTATTAGTATAAATGGGTGTCTGATAGTCGGTGGGGACTCGATGGTCTGAGGTGCCTCGTTCAGTGCCGCAAATCTCGATGATTCAGTGGCTCCAAGAGCCGGGGAGTCATGGCGACACGTTTTGACTAATATATCTGCAATGTCTGATGACCCTGATATCAGATTTCAGGTTCCGCTCTCTAACAAAACCGTGAATATCTCAGAATTGTGCGAAACAGATCGATTGGGATGACCCCCCGAGAAGAGGATGAGTTGCGTGGACAGTCTAGAGTCAGTCTGAGGGGGTCTGATAACCAAACAAAATATACACAGAGCAAATTTGCCTATAGCAGGAACATCACAATCCGGGAACAAGGATACGAACATGACCAGCAAAGCAAAGACTGAAGTGAGAAGAGCGAAATAGATTATTCTGGTCTGGATGGGATGCCCGGGTCAGTAGGGAATCTCCATTCCATTCATACAATCGGAATATCGAAGTGCACAAAACATGAGCTTTATAAGCCCACTTCGGTTATGTAAGTGCAGCTGTCTATCTTCACAAATCCCCTTGGCCTGAATTGGTACGGTAAAATTCAAATACAGTACATGTGTTCATGAGAATCTCTTCACTCACGGTCACGCCACTGAGTTGCGTGCACGCGTCAGTGCACTGGTGGGACCCCAAGTAATAGTTAGAGAATATCTTCCCGAACGTGAATTAAGTTTAACAATCAATAGAATATTAACAATCCATAAATATACAACAATATTTTACAAAATGTAATAGTGACGTCGCAGACCAAAGAGTACTGGTAAAAGATGCTAGAACAATTGGATTGACTATTGACACAATAAAGTCCAATTGCCCTGTTGTAAACATGAGCAGCCGATCACTCTCAGTAACTCCAGGGCGATCGATTCTGTGGATTTCAAACAGAAGAGGGTAAACACTTTCGCTGTGTTTCACCAGTTAAAAAGCTTGTTTAACCAACAGCAGAGGAGGAAAAAAATATAAATAACATCAATAAAAGTCAAATAAAATAGGAATTACCTGGATCATTCTGACAACGCAACCATTTAAAGCATTTGTTTCTAGCCTTCAGTACAGTGGCCAAAAATTCAACAACACCGATTTTATCAGTGAATTGTGTTATTTGTTATCAGGCAGTAACCGGACTACTTTTCAACTTCTTCGCTGGATGTCTCTCTGTGGTTGTACAATCTGATCTTTCAATAAACTTTAAACACTCGGAAAGACAAACAGTCGTTTATTATTATTATTATTATTATTATTATTATTATTATTATTATTATTATTATTATTATTATTATTATTATTTCTTAATGCTGTTATTATTATTTATCAGTATTACTATTGCAACTAGTATAATTATCATTGTTAGTGCCATACATTGAGGATGCCTGATTGTGCAAACGATACCACTGTTCCACTCTTGGTTCAGGCAAAACCATTGGATTAGTAAGCATACATTTTCAACTATTGATCAAATCGGGAGACAAGCTCGAGTGTAAAGTTACAAAATAAAAATATAAGCATAATTGCTTACCAGGGACACCAACAATTGCAATTATGATATAATATATTTTCCTGACACTGTAGAACGTCTCCAGCATTTTCCATGTGAAGGATTCGATCCGTTGATTTACAAGCAATTACACTGAGATATTTATTCCTGCTGTCTTTAGTATCAACCCGCCCACATTTCCACAGGGACAGCAAGGTTACAACACCTTTCAAATTCATAATTGTTTTAATTAAATCTGGCGTCAATAAAGATCGAAACTGTTTGGATGTACTTAGCTATGAATGCCCCAGAGTACGGCCAATTCTAAACATGTTTATCAATGAAAAAGCGACTTTCCTTCAATCAAAGATAAGGCTCTTTATTAAAACAGGCTGGTGTTAATCAGCAGATCCCGTATTAGTTCACTGTGGGCCTATGATCAGTTGCACTCTATTTGCTACAGACAGCTTTCATTCTCTTAATACCGAATGTGACTATTGACACTCTTTAACTGAGAGATTTCCAATGTAAAACGTAATTTGATCTCAAACATGAAACACCTATATTGGCCATAGCTTGAAAAATTAATAGATATCGTCAATTTTACCGAAGTTACACAGTTAACAATGTTTCACTTGTTAATAAATTATCAATAATTTATTCCAGTATCAAACTTTCGATATAAACTTCAAATAAAATTGACCTTAAAGCCGCACAAGAATGCAAGACATCGTTAGTTCCGATAGACACTCATAAGAAATTGAATTTCTAAGTGGTTTACTTAGTTAAAACAATAAAACGCTTCTATTAATACTGTGACGTAAATTACATCAACCATTTTAATACATGGTGATGTAGCTATTTAAAACGGTATTGTCCTTAGTCATTACATTACTTTAATTAATACTGCTCATCAGACTAATGAAGATCTTTATACCAAACATGCACCGCACTCAAATCAACCGCACTCCACTCGAACAGCTCTATGACTCATTTATACACTAATGGCAACTTTATAGCGGCCAGTTTATCTACCAACCGATGGCTTTTTGGAAAGTAGAAGGATACCGGGATTTCCATCGGAAAGCTAGTTTTCACCAGAAATGTCCCCCACCCCGCGAGTACTCTTCTGAAGTAGTCCTGAAGCTGCTCACTCTGCACTGTCCACGGTCCTGAAGCTGCTCACTCTGCACTGTCCACGGTCCTGAAGCTGTGCACTCTGCACTATCCATGGTCCTGAAGCTGCTCACTCTGCACTACCCACGGTCCTGAAGCTGCTCACTCTGCACTACCCACGGTCCTGAAGCTGCTCACTCTGCACTACCCACGGTCCTGAAGCTGCTCACTCTGCACTACCCACGGTCCTGAAGCTGCTCACTCTGCACTACCCACGGTCCTGAAGCTGCTCACTCTGCACTGTCCACGGCCCTGAATCTGCTCACTCTGCACTACCCACGGCCCTGAAGATGCTCACTCTGCACTACCCATGGTCCTGAAGCTGCTCACTCTGCACTACCCACGGTCCTGAATCTGCTCACTCTGCACTACCCACGGTCCTGAAGATGCTCACTCTGCACTATCCACGGTCCTGAAGCTGCTCACTCTGCACTACCCACGGTCCTGAAGCTGCTCACTCTGCACTACCCGCGGTCCTGAATCTGCTCACTCTGCACTGCCCACGGTCCTGAATCTGCTCACTCTGCACTACCCACGGTCCTGAAGCTGCTCACTCTGCACTGTCCACGGTCCTGAATCTGCTCACTCTGCACTACCCACGGTCCTGAATCTGCTCACTCTGCACTACCCACGGTCCTGAAGCTGCTCACTCTGCACTACCCACGGCCCTGAAGCTGCTCACTCTGCACTACCCACGGCCCTGAAGCTGCTCACTCTGCACTACCCACGGTCCTGAAGCTGCTCACTCTGCACTACCCACGGCCCTGAAGCTGCTCACTCTGCACTACCCACGGTCCTGAAGCTGCTCACTTTGCACTGTCCACGGTCCTGAATCTGCTCACTCTGCACTACCCACGGTCCTGAAGCTGCTCACTCTGCACTACCCACGGTCCTGAATCTGCTCACTCTGCACTACTCACGATCCTGAATCTGCTCACTCTGCACTACCCACGGTCCTGAATCTGCTCACTCTGCACTACTCACGATCCTGAATCTGCTCACTCTGCACTACCCACGGTCCTGAAGCTGCTCACTCTGCATTATCCAGTCCTCTCGAACTCTTGGTTCGGCCGCTACGGCATATTTCACTGTCCACAGCGCTCTCAATCTTTAACATGTGATCTTCTTTCCAGTCTTTAAGTTCTAACTCTGAATTCTAATTCAGCTACAAGCATCTTCCACTGCCTTGCATGACTTATTTTCCTGCGTTATGAGAGGATATTATAATAGTGCATGTGTTGACAGCCCAACTTTCGGATTGAGTGTGGTTAAAATGTCTACAATGCCTATGACCTGGTATTTTAATTTCTATCCGAGCCCAATCTGTCCATTGCTGGAGAACTAATTGCTCAATTTCAACGTCCCATAATTCATTCGTCCGATTTCCATGTTGAATTTAGCAACTTTAAGTAAGTCATCTTCAGTCCATGAATGAAAAAGGACCTATTCTGCCATACTATTAACAGCTCTGCATTTCACAAATTCCGCATAGAACTTCGTTTGTACTTCTTTGACTGCCTGACTGCCTATTTAGCTATCTATCTATCTGTCTGACTGTCCATCTGTTTCTCTGTCTGTCGGTCTGTCTCTCTATCTCGCTCCATAATGTCCACATTTACCCGACAATCGGATGGTCGAAGCAATTAACACGGCAATCCTGGCTCTACAGCACGAGAGATATCTCGTTGTCTTACAAATTCTTCCGATTCTTCTGATTAATTTTTACGTTTACTGATACACGACGGACACAGGCCCGTCAGCCAACCGAGTCCATCAAACACATTCTTAGACTAATCAAGCACAGATGACATTCTTCCTTTTCCACTCTTTCCCCCTCCATTTCCCAGAAGTAAAGACAAACATTTCACGGAGAAAAAATGGCGACTGTGGTTTTGCTAACGATCAGTGTTGTGCTCTGTTTATAAATAAATCTTCCATTCTCATTAACCTGTGAGCCCAGAACAAGTGTTTTTCACCTGCACTCGAGGTCAGTGGATAGATGAACGTAGATGAACAGAAAATACACCTTGATTTTCATAAAGGTCCAACTGAAATTGAGCATCTCATACAAATATGAATTTAGGCAACAAACCACGGCAGAATGGGCAGTACTTGTGACTTTGTCATCAATAGAAATCACAGTCGTTACAAATATTTGAAAATATCCTTTACAGCACACTGATCACTGCTTCGAGATTACGACGTTTTAGAGCCGCCATTAGATGGAAAGTGATCGCAGTCTCCCTCTCCACAGATACTCCTGTGACGTAGCTGGCCAACTATAGCGCAACCCTGCGCCTAGCAGTCGTCCAGTCACCAAACGGTGACGTCACGTGCTCTCACATTTGTGACTCAGACATCTACTTTGTTCTCCATTATTCTCAAGGTCAATAAGACCAAGGAACTGGTTGTGGAGAGAAGCCAGGGGTTCATGAACCAGTAATCAACGGAAGATCAGAGGTGGAGAGGGTCAGTCGCTTAAATTCCTGGGTGCAATGTCTCTGAGGACCAGCCTTGGAAGCATCATATAACTAATATTGCGAGGAAATAACCTCAGCGCCTCTACTTCCTCAGGATGTCATTGAGAACCTTCTGTAGATGTTTGGTGGACTGTCTGCATTACGGCCAGGTATGGGAGTATCAATGCCTTTCAGTGGAAAATCCAGGAAAAGGTCATGGCCTCGGTGCAGTACATCACAGGTAAAACCCTCTCAACCAGTGAGCACATCTACAAGGAACATTTCCGGAGAGAAGCAGCACCCAAGCTCAGAGATCCTCACCACCCAGGGCATGCGCTTTTCTTGCTGCTGCCATCAGGTAGAAGGTACAAGTGCCTCAGGACTCGCAGCGCCGGATTCAACAGTAGTTACCTTAAGTAACACATTTCAACAGTTATCCCAACCATCAGACTCTTGAGCAAAAAGTGATAACTGAACCCATTGAAGGAGTCTGTTTTATTGTCACTTCATGCTCTTTATTTATTGCTATTTATTTATATCTGTATTTGGACAGTTTGTTTACAGTTAACGGTTCCTGATGTCTACAATTTACAGTTGCTGGTTCATAGATTTGCTAAGTATGCCCGCAAGAACGAGAATCTCAGTTCCTGCGTGTGATGACGTGTTTGTTCCTGCATGTGATGACGTGTTTGTACTCTGATAATACATTATACTTTGAATCTTGAACTTTGAACTTTGAACTCATCTGCAATTGCCGCTTGATCAATCCGGAGAAGGAGGTGGTACGTTTTTATTGCGTGTTAAAGTTTTGCAAAACTGGACAGTTCAAATTATAGTTCTTAAATCTCCGTAATGCCGCGCTGCCTTTTGTCATAGTACGGGCTACGAGTGTAGACCAACCAGGTTCAGACTGTTGGGATAACTTTTGAAATGTGTTACTTGAAGTAACATTGTATTTTTGCTAGCAGATTGTGAAGTGATACAGGTCGTGCACTGTGTTGCAAATTCTGTGAGTAGCAGAGGTTCTTTCTGTTTTTTTGTTTTTATCTCCGCACTTCCTATTGTAGACTATCTGCGTTATGACGTAACAGCGTCCAACATGACGTGCGTGTTGCTTTATCAAGGACCACCTCACAATTTAATGTTCTTATTCAAGCTGAGCAATCACGGCTTTCACACTGATAAGTCTTTAAAAATAAATTTTGATTTTAACTTGCCTACATTTTAAACGTATTGCCTTATCTTTCAATGCGTTAATAAAAAGACATACATGCTACTATCATTAATTCATTTTAAAATATTTTTATAACTGCATTTCAATATAATTTGATTTATATTGTAATTCTGTGTATTTTATGTTATATATTTAAATACATTGTTCTAAGAAGGGTCCATAGGCTTCACCAGACTGCTGAAGGGGTCCAAGGCAAAAAAGAAAAGGTTAACAACCTGAGGTCGTGTTGGTGTGAACCAGAAACAACCCATTTCACTGTACGTTTCCATATGCATCTGATAGTTAGAAACATTCTGTATCTAAAACGACCGAAGCAGAAGTTGAGAACAAAGGGAGCTCTGTGATTTTGTTCTTCACCATATCCGTCAGCTTCATTCTGCCGTGTCTAACCTCGGTTATGGATTGCTTATATCATAATACTGCAGGAACAAATCCCAGTAATTATAACCGATCTTGGTATATCTTAGGCCATCTCGTTTACACGATCCAGAATCAAGTATGTGCTCGACCTGCTTACTTCCAAGTGTCTCAGTGAAGTTCAGAGAGTAATCTTTAAACGCTGTGAAATATCCCGTGACCATAATTCCTCGAATTGTTAATAAAGAGAATTCTTGCTCTGAGCCAGTATTGCGCCCCAGACGAAACTACACAATGGTTGAGTGTCATCTGTAAATGATGCAGAAGTGATGGGGGATGCGGCAATTTCTTTGACTGACAAATCAAACACTCTCTGCGGCCAAGTCGGCCAGGAATGAATTGGATCAAACTCACAAATCTGTTCAGGTACCAACTCAACCACCAGCCAGCACGACAATTCAAAGCTCAAAGTAAATTTCTTATGAAATTATATTTATGTCACCATATACTATCCTGAGTTTTCATATCTTGCAGGCATTGGCAATGCAATGCAACAAAGAAAGTGCATTAGAATTAACGACTTCCTTGCAATTTATTACTCTGCACTCTCCGTTCATAAGGTCGCCACATCGGAGCTGAGGAAGTGAAACACACGTAGATCGCAACACAGAACAGTTTAACTCATTTTGCAGTCGTGACCCGGAAAACGTAATTGTCGTCATCCACCCACGGACCCATTCCGCCGACGCATGACATCCTGCATTTTATTTTCAATCACGCATAATTAACCTGGAAGAAAGCTCAGTTGCAGAATTGCAACTTGTAGAATTCGTGATTGAATTTATCAAAAGTTGTCGATATTATTTCATGTTTTGAACACGTAAGTCGATTCATTTGTTAGTTACCATTAATAATTCCATATCTATGATTATGCAGTTATATCAACCTTACCTTTCTCTTTATCCGTCCTGATAATCCATTTTTTCATTCTCCCCAATAGTACCCAGGGATACCCGCTTCTACTACTGACCAAATGTTGACGTCAATGACTGAAAACTTCCTGAGGATTCACTGCTCATGGTCGTAATCTTTGTCAGTGATTGCTGGTGGGTAAAGTGCGTGGTGGGAGTAATACAGACAAGGAGTATATGGAAATCCCCGGCCAAGGAAAAGGACGAATGTCTGCGGAAGGTTTGCGTCCCGGGGACCAAGTTAGTGAGGTGAGAGAATGGATCCAGGAACCCATCTGATTTACTAAAAAGAATGAAAACTAATATGGAAGTCCCCGGCCAAAGAAAAGGACGAATGGCTGCTGAGGGTATAAATCCCTGGCGTATAGATAGCTTCCCGGATGTGAAAGGTATTCGCCCCGGGGACCAAGATACTGAAGTGAAAGAATGGAACCGAGAACCCATCTGATTTATTGAGGAAATGCAAACTAATTCCCAGTTCACCCGGCTGCTTACCCGGGGTTTACGTGGAGATGTAATGGGTGAGAAAGATTGAAATAGTGTCAGTCTTAACACGTTTCCAGTCTCAGGTTCGTGCTGAGGATCAGAGCGAAACTGGGCAGTGGGGATCGACAGGAGCATTTCACTATATCATTTATTTACACAGGATGTGGGAATTTGAATCGAGGCCATCGAGCCATCCGGCTATATACAACTCAGAAACGGTCTCTTTGATCAATTACTTCCACCGTTTCTATCCATACCAACCCCATTTTCCAGATCATTGTCCGTAGCCTCCTCTGTCTCGGCTTTCCAATTCTTTCACTAAACGGTTTCATACATGTTGTGAAAGACTCTGAACCCATCCTTCTCACGCAGTGCATTCCGGTATCCAACAGCTGGCTGAAAAAACCTTTTACACTCCCGATGCTGTATCCCCAAACGTAAACATAGAGCTTCCTCATTGTAGACATGGGGGTAAATTTCTTCCTATCTACCTCTCCTATACTGCTCACATCTACCTTGCACACATCTACCAGGCTGCCTCTAGCAGACACTATTCCAAGGATGACAAGCTCATTCTCTGATATACTTACTCATCGAAAATCACAACAGATACTTGTGAAAAAGATGACATTCAGATCGTTCTATTGAGAGAATCTGCAGCAAGGGATGATGAGTACTGAAATATAAAAATATTAGAAGCAAAAATCTTCCTGGGTATTGACTACAAGGTGAGGCGGTAAATTTCTGCTAGATAGATCAGTCCCGATACATCTGCGGACTGTTTGTGGAACTGCCCACTCTTCCATCGGGGAGAAGTGACACAACATCCACGCCAGGGTCACTAGACTGAAAAATAGTTATTTTCCCCAAACCGTCAGGCTGATGAACACCTACACAAAAATACAACTGCAGATGCTGTGGATCAAAGAATACGTACACAACGCTGGAGGAACTCAACAGGTCAGGAAGCATCCGTGAGAAAAGAGTAGCCAACGTGGTATGAGCAACACCTCATCTACCGTCTGGGTAGCCTCCAGCCTGGTGGTATGAACATTAAATTCTCCAATTTCCGGTAATTCCCTTCCCCTCACCCTTCCCCTATCCCAGGTCCCTCTCTGCCTCTCTCCCCTTTCAACTTTCTGCTCCTTTATCTCTACAGTTCTTTCATGCTTATCCCCTCCCCCTTTATCTTTCCTCTGATTGGTTTTCCACCTGGCACCTCTAGCCCTCCCCCCCTCCCCGTCTCTATTACTGGGCTTCGGCCCTCTCTTCCCCCCCATTCCTGATGAAGGGTCTCGGCCCGAAACGTTGGCTGCTCTTTTCTCACGGTTGCTGCCTGACCTGCTGAGTTCTTCCAGCGTTGTGTATGTGGTCAACACCTGCACCGATTTGCCCCCCCGATCCCCCCCGCACATCTCTTCACACATATCACTGTATGTAATTCTATCAGACTGTGTATAAAACAGTTATTTTAAACGGGTTGATGCGATTGCTTATATTACTGGTGCTTTATTGAGTTATTTTTGCTTATTCCATTTTATTTAGGTTCTTGCTGCATCAAATCCGGAGTTACATTCATTTCGTTCTCCTTTACACTGGTCGAATGAAGGATGAAAACAAACCATCATGAATCTTGAATCTAGAATATCTGGATAAATATCTGCAAAAGGGATCCCACGTTTTTCCATTAGATCCAACGTCACTTTCTAAGCTAAACTCCCACACGTCGATCCCATTGTTTGCAGCCACGTGTAACATATGCAAGTATTAAATAGCAAAAATAAACATTCATGAACTGGAGATATTGAAAGCAGCCGTGGCCGGGGTCAGTTCTTTAGTTTATTAATGAATCGCAGCAGTGACGTCACAGGGTATTTAACTGCGCTTATGAACTGTTCCCTAAACTTGGCCTGAGTCACCCCATAAATAAATGTGTTTGTGCAACAGCTCAAATTCTGCAACATGTACCCGACCTGCTCAAGTATATATTCGGAATCGGTGTAATTGTTAGGATCTGTTTGAGAAACGTTATATTTTATGAAATTTACAACAGTCGATAACCACAGTAGAATGAAGCTGCCGGATATGGAGAAGAGTAAGATCACCGACCTCCTCCTGCTCTCCATCTCCGGGTCACTCCGATTGTCTCCCTTGCTCTGACCCCTTAATGCCTTGCGCACTCGACTGGCCAATAGGATGTGTCTGACTGTCAGAAAGTTGAGAAGCAGGATTAAAGCAAAGGGGATCAACGGAGTTAAACTCTTGTCCAACCTATCATAAGCCACCCATCCTTGTTCGGTGTAATAACTTGCCCGTAATTTGCAGAACCAAAAAACGTTATTAATCAGTGTCCCTGGCTTATGTATAAAATAGAAAGGAACGTTTTTAAAACAGATCAGTGCGCAGGTAGTCATCAGAACCAAAGCCGCAGTTTTCCCGGTGCAATATTTTGTTTTCAGCTTCTGGCAACAAATGGCGACAAACCGATCGAAGGTGAAGGTGACGGTGAGCCAGACGGAACAGTCTCTGGATGCACACTGCAGTACAAAGATAATGCTACACACTGGGTAGATATCCAAGAAGGATCCTGGGAAATAAAAACTGATCCGCCTCAGTATGACTGCAGTGGTAACAGCCATTATGTCCGCTGTTGCCATGGCCACCAGGTAGCGAGTGGTGCAGGTGGAGAGGCCGCACCTTCCCCGGGACAGGATCCCAATCGCAACTAGATTCACTGCAAAAAATGAGAAGAAAAATAAAATCACGAAAACTCTAAGCGATGAATTTCTGTGTCCGGAGTACACGTTACTGGAGGATGTAGGGAAGTTGAAAGGATCATACTGTCCACCAGTCTACGTTCCAAGCACCCAACATCCGGTTTGCAAGAGTTGGTATCAGCTTGATATTTTGTTGCTGATGTAACGCAATAAATGGACGGAAATAATCTGCAGTGAGAGCGAAGATCTCTTTGAGTTAGATCTGCCCTTACTTGAATTTCGGACAAAACAGAAATCTGAAACTGCTGGAGAGCCCCCCCCCCCCCCCCCCCCCCGCAAAATCCTACGACCCGACTAACTGTGGGCTTCAGTGTGTAGATCCCGACAATGTCCGCGCTGCCTAATTGGAATCCAAGCGTCTTCAGGTAGCCTTCCATTAATAACAAATGTACCACATTTTAAAATATATTCTCTGTGTATTTCATTTAAATTCCCGACGGTAGACATCATGCAGGCGTTTTTTTCTTGGGCAAAATCTATACGGTAAACGCTGTATCACGCACTTGCAGATACATTTGATTAACAAATGGAACTATCGACTTAATCATTAAGTCGAACAACATTTGCAAAGGAGGAGCACAGCCTTTGTGAAGCGTTATGATCGTCAGGTCAGTATCCTGAACCGTAAACTGGACATCTGAGATTGTAATTAGGTCAACTATGACTCTGCTAACTCGTGTAGACGGCTTGTGACTCTGATATTTTATTGTGCTCATATCATTCGAAAATAAATCAAGCAACCATGGAACGCCCTAAGCAGCTCATGTGGAGGGAAGCTCTGATTCAGGGACGTGGTAACCTCAGAGCGGGCGCAGAGGAGGGTATTTCCTGGACGTGTCCTATGAGGACAGGTTGAGTGGCGAGCCAGCGCGTATGGAGCGACGGAGAATCAGCACTGGTCTGGTAGAGGTGATGAGAGGCGGGTATAAAGTGGACAGAGAGAGACATTTGCCTAGGGAAGAAATAGCTTTTACAAGGGGGCATAATTTTAAGATAACTGGAGGAAAGTATATGAGATTTCTTCATTCTTTACCCAGAGAGTGTCATGTACTTGCAGCGCCGTGCCAGGGTTGGTGGGAAAGCGAATACATTGGAGCATTGAGGGATCTCTGAGGTAGGGACATGGATGAAGGAGCATAATGGTTATCTAGGAGTGAAGGATTCCAATGATCGTCGCCTAGGTTAAACCGCAGGCAAGCGAGCGGGAAATTCAAAACTGTATACTTAGACAAATTAATTCGAAGTGAAAGCAGTAGGGAGGAAATTAGCACCACTGCTTGCTGTTGTGGGTGGAAAGAGAATTATCCCAGAGAAAATATCGACGTAGAAATATAATGCCAATTAGTATAATATATCTTCCCTAAATCTCCCAAGTTGGCAGGGTTTTGTGCTTTCCCGTGGGCTGAAAGCGAAACACAACTTGTTATGTCAGAAACTCGACACGGGTCCATGCATTGCACCGGTAGCAGGAAATAGGCAGGGGAATCAAGATCAAAACACACCAGGGCTGTGCGTTAATCGGGAAAGAGTCACAAGTTAATTCCTAACGATCAGTTAAATGGCAGAGTCGATCCCAGTGCAAGAGTTCGGTTGTAATATTTACGAAAACCTTGGCTAGGTGTGAAAGCGATAGTGAGGGGTTTTGAAGGATGTGGTTCCGTGCTCCTCTGTCATGTGATTTTATGATCCTATGGTCTTGCTATTCTCTGTTTGAAATATTGCATTTTACATCGATATCCTTAAAATATCTGCCCTCTCACCTTAAACCTGCGTCTTATAAATTCGAACTCGTCTGCATCGGGAAAAGATGATTCTGTCTATGCACCATCTCTGTGATATTGTCTAAACTCAACAGACAATAGAAAATAGAACAACACAGAACCGGAACAGACCCTTCGACCCCCGATGATTCGCCAAGCAAACAAATACAATTAGTCTCCCCTTAGCCTCCCGCGCTCCGGTGTGAATAAAACCAGCTTATTGAATTCCTGTAAGTATGGCTCTCCATCGAGAGCCGCGTCTTTGCAAAATCCATCAGCATTCTCTCTATCGCTATCACATCCTCCCAGTTGTGTACCCACCAGATCTCTGAGGAAACTTTGAATTGCTGTCAAATTGCTGCAACATGAGGTAAAAACTGTACGTTCAATGCCTTGGCTTATAAAGACAGCCATATAAAATTACATTTACACCGCCCCGACCCTGTTATGCCGCTAGTTTCAGCAACCTCTGGGTTCGCACCCCATAGAGGAGATATAATATGTTGTTTGATGTTAATCTTATTTTCACAGTATGGATGCTAAGGTAAAATCTAACTCCATGAGAATTCCTTCACTCACGGTCACGCCGTTGAGTTCAGTGCACAGGTCCGTACAGTGGTGGGGCACCAAATAATATTAAGGGATAACTTCGGAAACGTGAATTACTTTTAACAATCTATGGAACATTAACAATCCACAAACATACAGCAATATTTCACAGACTGTGCAGTGACGTCACAGACCAGTGAGTATTGGTAAAAGTTGCCGGAACAATTGAATTGACTATTGACACAATAAAGACCAATTTCCCTGTTGTAAACATAAGCAGCCGATCACTCTCAGTAACTCCAGAGCGATCGATTCTGTGGATTTCAAACAGAACAAACAGAAGAGGGTAAACACTTCCGCTGTGTTTCACCAGTTAAAAAGCTCGTTGAACCAACAGCAGCAGTGAAAAAAGAAATAATAACATCAGCAACAACCAAATAAAATAGGAATTACTTGGATCATTCTCATAACGCAACGACTGTAAAGCATTTGTTTCTATCCTTCAGTATAGTGGCCGAAAACTCAACGCACAGATCTCATCTGGGAATTATGTTAATTATTATCAGCCAGTAACCGGGTGACTTGTCGACTTCTTCCCAGAATGACTCTCTGTGGTTTTTCAATCTGAGTTCTCACGAAGAACTTTAAACGCCCAGAAAGACAAATATTCGTTCTGCTATTAGATTTATTTATGTTTTTACTCAGCTCAAGGTGGTCAAACCTGAGGTACGGGCTTAACCAAGTACACCCATTTTTCAATTGCTAGGAACTTTCAGACCATTCTGCTGCTTTTTCGTGTTGTGTCTTTCCGAAGATTTACATAGATATATTTAGTATTACTATTACATATTTTCTATTATTACAATTACTAGTGGTATTATTATCAGTACTAGAAACTTACAGTGATGACATCAGATCGTGGAGCGGACACCACTGTTTAACAGTTAGTTCAAGGCAAACATTCTCAACCACAGATCAAAGCGGGAGATAATCCCGAGTGTAAAGTTACATAAATAACAAAATAAAATTAAAGTTGCTTACCAGGGACACCAACAATTGCAATTATGATATAATATATTTTCCTGATACCGTAGAACGTCTCCAGCATTTTCTGTGTGAAGGATCCGATCCGTTGATTTACAAGCAACCACAGTGAGATGTTTGTTCCTGCTGTCTTTAGTATAAACCCCTCCACATCTCCACAGGGACAGTCAGGTTACAACATCATTGACATTCAGAATTGTTTTAATTAAATCACACGTCAGTAAAGTTGGAAGCTGTTTAGATGTACTGAGTGATGAATGCCCCAGAGGACCGACAGTTCTAAATAGGCTAATCAATGAAAAGGCGAAATCGCTTTCAATGAAACATAAGGCTCTTTATTCAAACTTGCTGGTGTTAAGTAACGGATCCCGTATTATTTCACTGTGGGCATTGCTCATTTGAGGCCGGTAGTTAATACTATTTGCTACAGTCACCTCTCATTGCAGTAATACCGTATGTGGCGATTGAGCCTCTTTACCTAAGACATTTCCAATTAAAAAACGTAATTTGATCTCAAATGTGTTAAGTTAATAGAGGTAGATTAATAGACATTTCACAATAATCACACGGTTAACAATGTTTTTAAAGAAAGCTATTGAAAAATATCATTAATTTCCTCCAATAGCAATCCTTCGATATACAATGCAGACAAAATTGATCTTGAAGCGGCATGATAGTACAAAATACCATCTGAATCCCAGAGGAAACGTCTGAGAATGTGAACTTCAAAGTGTTTTACTTAGTTCAAATGATAAAACATTTCAATGAATACAGTGCCATAAATCAAAGGAACCATTTTAATGCATCTGGATATAGATATTTAAAACTTTACTGTCCTCAGTCAGTACATTACCTTAAAATAATTCTGCAACCCAGATCATGTAAACGCATCCATTCTACAGTCATGGAACTAATGCAAGTGTTTAATCTTTACACACTCTCTAACCAATGCATTCAGAGCTATGTTCATAACAATGCATCTTGTAAACTGAAAAATAAAATATAATGAAGTTGTAGCTGTCCTTTAAATCTATCCGAAATAATTCTCCTTAACAACGTTCCCTCTATATTTGTTTGCATGTACACGGACCAATCATTCCTCTGAGCAGGAAATTCGGTCACGGCCTGAAAACACCGCGCCCTTTCAGCTACGTGGCAGCAAAGACTCGTGTGCACAGGAGCGTTTCAGTGACTGGGCAGCCGCGTACCCGGGCAACTCAGAGGGAACAGTGCTCCTAAATATGATTTCGATCTGAATCAGCACTTTTAGATAAGAAACCGAACATGACCACACTTGCAGAAGGACGGGGGGTGGGGCAACTTTCCTTTGAGGTTCAGACTTCAGTAACCCATCAAAGTAGAACAGACTTTTCAGCGCTCATTTGGGAACTTTATAGTGGCCAATTTATCCACCAAGCCATAACTTCTTTGGAAAGTGGAAGGATACTGCGATACCTGTGGGAACCGTGTGGTTACCAGAAATGTCCTCCGTCCCGTGCGTTTTCTCTAAACTAGTCCTGAAACTGTTCACTCTGCACTGTCCATCGTGCTGAAACTATTCACTCTGCACTGTCCATGGTCCTGCATCCATGCCTCCCCAAATCCAGGGTCGGCCGCTATGGCAAATGCCCTTGTGCACAGGCGCTGTCACTCTTTAACATGTGAACCTCTTTCCTGTCTGCAAGATCTAACTTTGATTTCTTATTTAGCCACAAGTATCTCCAGTTGCCTTGCAGGAACTTTTCTGCGTCATCTGAGAAGAATTATAACAGTACACGTGAGAACAGACCAGCATGTCAGATTGAGAGTGGTTAAGATGGCATAATACAACCTTCTGATTTGCATGACGAATTGAGCAACTTCCGGTAAGTTTTCGTATCTTTGAATTACAAAGGACAAAATATTCGCAGCTCTGAATTTCACAAATTCTGCATAACATTTCGTTTGTACATCGCTGACTACCTGACTATCTAGTTGACTGCTCTCTCTCACTCACTCTCTCTCTCTCTCTCTCTCTCTCTCTCTCTCTCTCTCTCTCTCTCTCTCTCTCTCTCTCTCTCTCTCTCTCTCTCTCTCTCTCTCTCTCTCTCTCTCTCTCTGTTGGGTACTTCATTTTTCCCTCACACACATCCATTCTGTCCAGCCCTCTAGCAATTCTTTCAATCGTAAACAAATCACTCTGGAAGAAAACCCTGCTCCAAAATTGCACCTTTTTGCATTAATGAGCTAACAGCTATTAAATTTTTATCGAAAATTATCTATTTTATTTAAGAAACACAGAAATATTGAAGACCTACATCACATTACAGGCCCTTCGGCCCACAAAGTTGTGCCGAACATGTCCTTACCTTAGAAATTGCTAGGCTTATCTACAGCCCTCTATTTCCCTAAGCTCCGTGTACCTATATAAAAGTCTCTTAAAAGATTCTATTGTATCCGCTTCCACCACCGTCGTCGGCAGCCCATTCCACGTACTCACCACTCTCTGAGTGAAACTCTTACCCCTGACATCTCCTCTGTACCTACTCCCCAGCAACTTAAACCTGCGTCCTCTTGTGGCAACCATTTCTGCCCTAGGAAAAGCCTCTGACTATCCACACGATCAATGCCTCTCATCATCTTATACACCTCTATCAGGTCACCTCTCATTCTCCGTCGCTCCAAGGAGAAAAGGCCGAGTCCACTCAACCTCTTCTCATAAGGCATGCTCCCCAATCCAGATAATGTCCTTGTAAATCTCCTCTGCACCCTTTCAATGGCTTCCACATCCTTCCTGTAGTGAGGCGACTAGAACTGAGCACAGTACTCCAAGTGGGGTCTGGTCAGGGTCCTATATAGCTGCAACATTACCTCTCGGCTCCTAAATTCAATTCAACGATTGATGAAAGCCAATACACCGTACGCCTTCTTAAACCATAGAGTCAACCTGCGCAGCTGCTTTGAGTGTCCAATGGACTCGAACCCCAAGATCCCTCTGATCCTCCACACTGCCAAGAGTCTTACCATTAATACTATATTCTGCCATCACATTTGACCTAACAACATGAACCACCTCACACTTATCTGCATTGAACTCCATCTGCCACTTCTCAGCCCTGTTAGCATCCTATCAATTTCGCACTGTAACCTCTGACAGCCCTCCACACTATTCACAACACCTCCAACCTTTGTGTCGTCAGCAAACTTTCTAACCCATCCCCCCACTTCCTCATCCAGGTCATTTATAAAAAATCACGAAGAATGAGGGTCCCTGAACAGATCCCCGAGGCACTCCACTGGTGACCAACCTCCATGCAGAATGTGACCCGTCTACAACCACTCTTTGCCCTCTTTGGGCAAGCCAGTTCTGGATCCACAAGCAATGCCCTCTTGGATCCCATGCCTCCTTACTTTCTCAATAAACCTTGAATGGGGTATCTTATCAAATTCCTTGCTGAAATCCAAATGCACTACATCTACTGCTCTTCCTTCATCAATGTGTTTAGTCACATCCTCGAAAACTTCAATCAGGCTCGTAAGGCACTACCTGCCTTTGACAAAGCCATGTTGACTATTCCTCATCATATTATAACTCTCCAAAAGTTCATAAATCCTGCCTCTCAGGATCTTCTCCATCATCTTACCAGCCACTGAGGTAAGACTCACTTGTCTATAATTCCCTTGGGTATCTCTACTCCCTTTCTTGAATAAAGGACCACCATCAGCAACCCTCCAATCTTCGGGAACCTGTCCCGTCCCCATTGATGATGTAAAGATCATCGTCAGAGGTTCAGCAATCTCCCCCCTCTCCTAGATAGATGATAGATAGATAGATACTTTATTCATCCCCATGGGGAAATTCAACTTTTTTTCCAATGTCCCATACACTTGTTGTAGCAAAACTAATTACATACAATACTTAACTCAGTAAAAATATGATATGCATCTAAATCACTATCTCAAAAAGCATTAATAATAGCTTTTAAAAAGTTCTTAAGTCCTGGCGGTAGAATTGTAAAGCCTAATGGCATTGGGGAGTATTGACCTCTTCATCCTGTCTGAGGAGCATTGCATCGATAGTAACCTGTCGCTGAAACTGCTTCTCTGTCTCTGGATGGTGCTATGTAGAGGATGTTCAGGGTTTTCCATAATTGACCGTAGCCTACTCCTCCTCCCCCAGTAGCCTGGAGTACATCTCATCCGGTCCCGGCGAATTATCCAACTTGATGCTTTCCAAAAGCTCCAGCAATCCTATCTCTTAATATCTACATGCTCAAGCTTTTCAGTCCGCTGCAAGTCATCCCTACAATCACCAGGATCCTTTTCCATAGTGAATACTGAAGTAAAATATCCATTAACTACCTCTGCTATTTGTTTTGGTTGCATACACACTTCCCCACTGTCACATTTCTTGGGTCACGTCTTATCCTCTTGCTCTTCACCAACAATGTTCTCAACACGTAAGTCCGATTCCAGGAATAATTCCAGATTCATGAAATTTACAGCTCAACCTTACACAGCCACCCAGTCAACTGGCTTTTCCCCCATTCTGATATTCCTTCTCGTAGTCCTTTGTTCACGTTCACCCTGATCATCACGGGCACCCGCTTCTACTACTAACCTTTGGATGACGCCCAACACTGAAAAATCCCGAGGATTCGCCGATCGGTCACAATCATTGTCAATAATTGCTGATGGATAAAGTGTGTGGAGCGAGGAGCAGGGACGGGGAGTATGTGGCAATCCTCGAATTCTCCTCAGCGAAGGAAAGGGACAACATAAACATGAGTTCTGACGAAGGGTCTCGGCCCGAAACGTCAACTGTACCTCTTCCTATCGATGCCCCCCGGCCTGCTGTGTTCTACCACCGGTTTGTGTGTTTTGCTTGGGTTTCCAGCATCTGCAGATTTTCTCGTGTTTGCGTTTTTAAAGGGACAACATCAAGCGGAATGGGGACGTCCCCGGCACCAAATCAGTGAGGTGAAAGAATGGATCCGGGAACCCATCTGATTTATTGCAGAAAGTGACAACTCTTTCCCAGTTCACCCGGCTGCGGACTCCGGGTTTACGTTGCGATGCAATGGGTCACAACGATTGAATTAGTCTTCGTCTTAGCACATTTCCAGTCTCAGGTTCGTGCTGAGGATCAGAGCGAAACTGGGCAGTGGGGATCGATATGATCATTTCACTATATCATGTGTGGGAATTTCAGTCGAGGTCATCGAGGCATCCGGCAACATACAATCAGAAGCAGTCCCTTTGATCAATTATTTCCATCGTTTCTATCTGTACCAACCCCATTTTCCAGACCATTGTCCGTAGCCTTCTCTGCCTTGGCTTTCCAATTCCCGTTCTGAACAGTTCGGACATGTTGGGAAAGACTCAACATCCATCCTCCTTGGGCAGAGCATTCCAGGCTCCAACAGTCGGATGAAAACAACTCGCACCGACACAGGGGCTGTGAACTAGAAGGGCCAGAGTCGCCTCTGCTTCCTGAGGAGACTGACGCCCTTTGGAGTGGGCAGGCCTCTCTTTCACATGTTCTCCCAGTCTGTAGTCGCCAGCACAATCTGCCGTGCGGTGTGCGCTGGAGTAAATGACCTCAACACGGGTGACGTAAAGTTCATTCTGTCTTTTCCTTTACAGTGAATTTGGTGGCGATCGCGATCCTGGCCCGCGGAAGATGCGGCCTCTCCACCTGCACCACCCGCTACCTGGTTGTCATGGCAGCGGCGGACCTGCTGGCTGTCGTCACCGCCGTCATCCTGAGGCGGATCAGCTTTTACTTCTCCGGGACTTTCCTGGACATCTATCCGTACTGCAGCGTTATATTTGTCCTCATGTGCGTCACCCGAGATTGTTCCGTCTGGTTCACCGTCACCTTCACCTTCGATCGGTTCGTCCTCATTTGTTGCCAGAAGCTGAAAACCGGATATTGCACGGGGAAAACTGCGGCTGTAGTTCTGGCGACAACAGGCGCTTTGCTGTTTGAAAAACGTCCCGTTTTATGTCACCTCTGAACCCGGGGTGATCATTGACAACGTGCCCTGGTTCTGTGACAGAAAGCCGGCGTATTATAAGGATCCGGGTTGGGTAGAATATAGTCGGTTTGATAAGGCCGTCGTCCCGTTTCTCCCTTTCGCTGTAATCATACTCTTCAATGTCCTGACAGTCAGGCACATTTTACTGATCAGTCGGGTCTGAGGCGACAGGGAAAGGGGGAGAACCAGAGTGACCCGGAGATGGAGAGCAGGAGAAGGTCAGTGATCTTACTGTTCACCATATCCGGCAGCTTCATCCTTCTGTGGTTGACGACACTGATTGATTACCTATATTATAACGTTTCGGGAAGAAATCCCAATTATTACAACCCTGCTGAATATATCTTCCGCCAGGTCGGGTATATACTGCAGAACGTGAGCCTTTGTACAAACACCTTCATTTATGGCGTGACTCAGGCCAAGTTCAGACAGGAGTTTGTGAACGCTGTGAAATATCCGGTCAACGCTCTCATCCGGATTATTAACAAATAAATCGATCAGCCGGTCGCAGGCTCGGGTTTGGAAGCTCTCTATAGTCAGGAAGACCCGGACCCTGACCTAGAATGATCATGTCCGTGAAAATGTGGCCAGCAACACGAACTCGCCACAAGTAACCTCGCCTGCTTTCTTTCCAAGGCACCATCCAATCTACAACAATGTTATGTCTGTCTTCAGTTCAGCTGTTACTTCTCCGTCTGCCTTTAGCATTCCCATCTTTACAGTGAAGTTAATTCCGCTTTTCTGAACTCTAACAATGACACTTTGACTCTCTCTATTTCTCGCTCACCAATCACTTCCCGAGTCAGTAACCTGTAACGCCTTCCGCTCAGACAGGGTTTCATAAGTAATGTTCACGACTTTTCTTCCGGCTCCGAGTATTCGCCAATCAGTTACATTGGGAAATTTTCCATCACGGTGCACTCATTGCATTTCTCCCACACTACATTATTGACGGCGGCGGTGGTATTTATTTTAATTCCTAAAAACAATCCATGTCTATGGCTTTCATTACTGATCTGCGCCACACACCTCATTTGCAATGTCGTTTACCGACTGTCCACATGAGCTTCTGTCGGGAATATTAGGTGAACCGGGATTCATTCGAGCGATGACGCGATGTTTCTCGGCATTTGCTTTGTCCCGGCACAGCGGCGCTGAAATCGGAATCAATCATTTCACGAGGAATGTGATGGATGTTTCAGTGTCCTAACCCAAGATGGTTGTGGAGGAATCGGACTCAGTGTCTGATCAGCTGACAGGGGAGAGGATTTGGGGGAACATGGATGGTTAGAGATCCGGGGCTATGGAAACAATGACGCTTGTGGCGCTGGGATGGATGGTGACCGTGATGTGTGGAATGTGACGGTAAGTGTGAGACTCCGGTATTGAGGGTCAACTCTGTTAGTTGTTGCTGTTACATTTCTTTACATCGGGATGGAAATGCAGAAATTAAACGCAAATCCAAATGTTCAGTTTTGAGAATTTGTCCTTTGAATCGTTAAAAATATAATCGATGTTTAGAATTTTTGTAACAGCGAATCACTCCTCCGAGAAAGCATAAACCACTTTTCTTCATTTGTTAAATCCTACCAATCGATTCTATTTGTGATTGCACAAAGGTTTGTTTTAATTGAATCGTGACTATATTTTAAATAATTGGCGCGTTTGTTATGCCCGTTATGTCTGTTTCGCTCTTACATCAGTAACGCGCAGCCGACCACTGGTATAATATTTACTTATTGGCTTTAATCAAGCGTTTAATTGCAAAGGAATTTCACACGCATTCAGCGTTCATCCTGAAATTGCCTGCCCTGATAGGATGCGATCAGTCTCGGTCAGACTTAAGGTGCCCATTGTCCACTTGCACCAGTCACAAGGCATGTCCTCGTGCGAACCCGCTGAGCCAGAGAGTCACAGAGTAAAATATCACAGAGACAGGGTCTTTGTCCAAACTCACCCATACAGTCACAGACTAAAATATCACAGAGACAGGGTCTTTGTCCAAACTCACCCATAGAGTCACAGACTAAAATATCACAGAGATAGGGTCTTTGTCCAAACTCATCCACACAGTCACAGAGTAAAATATCACAGAGACAGGGTCTTTGTCCAAACTATCCATACAGTCGCAGAGTAAAATATCACAGAGACAGGGTCTTTGTCCAAACTCATCCACACAGTCACAGAGAAAAATATCACAGACACAGGGTCTTTGTCCAAACTCATCCACACAGTCAATAGACAACAGACAATAGGTGCAGAAGTAGACCATTTGGCCCTTCGAGCCTGCACCGCCATTTTGAGATCATGGCTGATCAACTACTATCAATACCCGGTTCCTGCCTTGTCCCCATATCCCTTGATTCCCCTATCCATAAGATACCTATCTAGCTCCTTCTTGAAAGCATCCAGAGAATTGGCCTCCACTATCTTCCGAGGCAGTGCATTTCAGACCCCCACAACTCTCTGGGTGAAGAAGTTTTTCCTAAACTCTGTCCTAAATGACCTACCCCTTATTCTCAAACCATACCCTCTGGTAGTGGACTCTCCCAGCATCTGGAACATATTTCCTGCCTCTATCTTTCCCAATCCCTTAATAATCTTATATGTTTCAATCAGATCCCCTCTCAATCTCCTTAATTCCAGCGTGTACAAGCCCAGTCTCTCTAACCTCTCTGCGTAAGACAGTCCAGACATCCCAGGAATTAACCTCGTGAATCTACGGTGCACTTCCTCTACAGCCAGGATGTCCTTCCTTAACCCTGGAGACCAAAACTGTACACAATATTCCAGGTGTGGTCTCACCAGGGCTCTGTACAAATGCAAGAGGATTTCCTTGCTCTTGTACTCAATTCCCTTTGTAATAAAGGCCAACATTCCTTTAGCCTTCTTCACTGCCTGCTGCACTTGCTCATTCGCCTTCAGTGACTGATGAACAAGAACTCCTAGATCTCTTTGTATTTCTCCCTTACCTAACTCTACACCGTTCAGATAATAATCTGCCTTCCTGTTCTTACTCCCAAAGTGGATAACCTCACACTTATTCACATTAAACGTCATCTGCCAAGTATCTGCCCACTCACCCAGCCTATCCAATTCACCCTGAATTCTCCTAACATCCTCATCACATGTCACACTGCCACCCAGCTTAGTATCAGCAGCAAATTTGCTGATGTTATTTTCAATGCCTTCATCCAAATCGTTGATGTAAATCGTAAACAGCTGTGGTCCCAATACCGAGCCCTGTGGCACCCCACTAGTCACCAGCTGCCATTCCGAGAAACACCCATTCACCGCTACCCTTTGCTTTCTATCTGCCAACCAGTTTTCTATCCATGTCAATGTATTCCCCCCGATGCCCTGAACTCTGATTTTACCCACCAATCTCCTATGTGGGACCTTATCAAATGCCTTCTGAAAATCGAGGTACACTACATCCACTGGATCTCCCCCATCTAACTTCTTGGTTGCATCCTCGAAAAACTGCAACAGATTAGTCAAGCATGATTTACCCTTGGTAAATCCATGCTGGCTCGGCCCAACCCTATCACTGCTATCTAGATATGCCACTATTTCATCCTTAATAATGGACTCTAGCATCTTCCCCACCACCGATGTCAGGCTGACAGGACGATAGTTCTCTGTTTTCTCCCTCCCTCCTTTCTTAAAAAGTGGGATAACATTAGCCATTCTCCAATCCTCAGGAACTGATCCTGAATCTAAGGAACATTGGAAAATGATTACCAATGCATCCGCAATTTCCAGGGCCACCAACCATCTGGACCTGTCGATTTGTCAGCCTTCAGTCGCATCAGTCTTCTCATCACCGTTTCCTTCCTAATGTCAATCTGTTTCATTTCCTCTGTTACCCTATGTCCTTGCCCCATCCATACATTTGGGAGATTGCTTGTGTCTTCCTTAGTGAAAACAGATCTAAAGTACTCATTAAATTCTTCTGCCATTTCTCTGTTGCCCATAACAATTTCACCCAATTCATTCTTCAAGGGCCCAACATTGTTCTTAACTATCTTCTTTCTCTTCACATACCTAAAAAAGCTTTTGCTATCCTCCTTTATATTCCTGGCCAGCTTGCGTTCGTACCTCATTTTTTCTCCCCGTATTGTCTTTTTAGTTAAGTTCTGTTGTTCCTTAAAAACTTCCCAATCATCTGTCCTCCCACTCACCTTAGCTCTGTCATACTTCCTTTTTTTTAATGCTATGCAATCTCTGACTTCCTTTGTCAACCACTGTAGCCCATTTTCCCCCTTTGAATCCTTCCTTCTCTGGGGGATGAACTGATTTTGCACCTTGTGCATTATTCCCAAGAATACCTGCCATTGCTGTTCCACTGTCTTTTCTGCTAGGCTATCTGTCCAGTCAACTTTGGCCAGCTCCTCCCTCATGGCTCCATAGTTTCCCCTGTTCAACTGCAACACTGACACCTCCGAGCTGCCCTTATCCTTCTCAAATTGCAGATACCTATCCAAAATTCTCTTAATTGTTATAATTCTACCTGCAGCTCGTTCCAAGCTCGCCACAACCTCTGGATGAAGACGTTAAACTTGAATATTTCACCGTCCACTCTAAAGCTTTGATCTCGAGTTGTCATCTCGCCCAACCTGAGGGGAAAAGCCTGCAGGAATTCGCCTTGCCTGTAGCTCTCATAATTTTGTATTCATCTAAATATCTCCTCTCATTCTCCTACGCACCACTGACAGAAGTTCTAAAATGTATCATTCAGGGGGCTCGTCCGGGGTTTGAGCCTAGGATCTCTCGGATGCTTGTAAATTCAGACCCAAAGCGAGAATCATACCTCTAGACCAACGAGCCCAATCTATATGTATGACGTAAAACTGATGCCTTTCACTTACTCAATCTCCTTCCTCAACACATCTGGGAGGTGTTTTATGTCTGACCTTGGAAGACAGTACCAAAGTAGAACAAAGAACAAAGACCTTGTCCAGCACACTAGAGGCCCTTCAGACCGCCATGTTTTCTCCACCTATGTAAACCTACTTTCCCGTAACTATAACTCTTCCCTCCTACACAGGCCATAATCCGACAATTTAATGCTCACCTGTCTACGTAGGTGTCTTTTAAAATTCGCAGCTACAAACGCGTCTACCACACTGTTCGAAAACCCACCACACTCTGTACAAACAACTTATCTCTGACATCTCCCCTAAACTTTCCTTCATTCTCCTTGCCGCCACCTGCAAGGAGTTTGTACGTTCTCCCCATTTCCGCCTGGATAATCTGATCAACTATTTTAGTTAGACCTCCCCCACCTCCTCTATCTATTACCTCACCCACGTCACTGCACCGTCAGCATTTTAAAACGCCTTTTTATATTAGAAATGTATTTTATTCCATATCCATACTTTAACCACTAACTACATTTTATAACATTCTTTATTCTTCATCATTGCTGAATGTTGGGTTATTTTATCGCGTGTTTTTCGTGTTGACGAGCACAACACAGCAAATTCCTTATAGAGGAATGTGAACGAGTCTTAGACACATATAAATAGCTCGGAAGCCTAAGATTTTTGCACAGTACTGCAGTAATTTTATGTATTGCACTTTACTGCTGCCGCCGAAAAAACAACAAATTTCATGAGATATGTGAGTGATGACAAACCTGATTCTGATATGGGTCTCTGTTGTGGACTGAGAGTGGGAAGGGGACAGGGAAAGGGGAATCATGTTTGGGAAAAGTGGAAGGGAGATGGGAGAGAGCGGAAAGCACCAGTGAGACATTCGGTGATGATCAATAAACCGACTGCTTGGAATCAGACGACCTTGCCTGCTGCCTCAGTGCTGAGTGCCTGCACCTACGTCACTCTGACCCCGGAGCTCCTTCTCTACCACCCGTCCAACACTCCCTCCCGCGGCGCTCCACCTTCACCATTCCCAAGACCCTTTGCTCCCGCCAAATCTACCAACTCGTTCTACACTGCATGTTGACAAATACAGTACTGGGCAGAACTCTTAGGCACTTGAGCTGTATATCTGTCTGTGTCTCAGACATTTGCACAGTACTGTATATGCTCGCGCGCGCTTGTATGTATAACTTTTTCCTGTTCGGCCACGTATCTTCAATCCTTCTATTCCGTTCTCCATGCTCTGTCTGACCCCTCCATTATATGCCACGAATACAGCTACGTCCCAGCTCTCGGTGATAACCTAAAATTATTCTGCAGCTTTGAGAAATGTACGTGTTTAAGATCACGTTTGTTTCCTCTGATATTGCGGGAGATGTTCTTGGCTGGAAACGGTTAAATGAGTGTGTTTGTTCAGTGACTGTAATTAATGACGGTCTCACTGGAAACCGCTGACGTTTGGGGACTTTTCCTTCTCTCCAGTTCATCAGTAAATATGGCTCTTCCCACACTTCCGTGAGATCATTTCCATCGGCTCTGCCGGGACAACAGCGCCGCCCCGAGGCAGAGCGTGGTATTACACGTGAAAGATATTGCTCGGTTCTGCATTCTCACTGCTGTGGAGCTTGCTGTTATATCCAGGTATTGATGCTATAAACCACGCATTTGGTCCTTCTGTACACTCAGACTGAGATGTAGCTTTTTTTTCTTTGCTCTGAATGCAATATTGACTCCTGAATACATATTACATTAAGCTGACGTTCTGGGTAAGATGCTGACAGCACTTAACATTCTACTTTCAAGAGACGTACAATCTCACTTTCACCGCATCTCCCACTTGTATTGACGTCAGCTTCATTTCCATCTCTATGGAGTGATTTATTTAAAGATACATCACGGTAACAGCCAATGAGCTCGCACCGCCCAATTACACCCATGTGACCAGTTACCATGCTTACCCGTACGTCTCTGGGATGTGGGAGGAAACCGGGGCACCTTGAGGAAACCCACGCTGGGAACGTACAAACTTACAGACAGCGGAACTGAACCCGGGTCAATGGCGCTGTGAAGCGTTACACTAACTGCTATGTACCGTGCCAACACCAAGGGCCGTCAGTGATTTTCACCGGTTACCACCTGAGTGGTATTGACTAGCCTGAGGTGGATAAAATCCCCAGGGCCACAGCAAGTTTACCTTTAGATCTTGTAGAAAAGTAAGGAAGAAATCGAGTAAACCCTTGCAGAAACTGTTGCTTCATCTTGTAATGCCCTGGTTAATAGATAGATAGATAGATAGATAGAGAGATAGATAGATAGATAGATAGATAGATAGATAGATAGATAGATAGATAGATAGATAGATAGATAGATAGATAGATAGATAGATAGATAGATAGATAGATAGATACTTTATTCATCCCCATGGGGAAATTCAACATTTTTTTTCCAATGTCCCATACACTTATTGTAGCAAAACTAATTAAAACCAATACTTAACTCAGTAAAAATATGATATGCATCTAAATCACTCTCTCAAAAAGCATTAATAATAGCTTTTAAAAAGTTCTTAAGTAGTTTACATAAATACATTGAGTCCTAACCCCGGCACTTTAACATATCCTACTCCTGGCGGTTGAATTGTAAAGCCGAATGGCATTGGGGAGTATTGATCTCTTCATCCTGTCTGAGGAGCATTGCATCGATAGCAACCTGTCGCTGAAACTGCTTCTCTGTCTCTGGATGGCGCTATGTAGAGGATGTTCAGGGTTTTCCATAATTGACCCTAGCCTACTCAGCGCCCTTCGCTCTGCTACCGATGTTATACTCTCCAGTACTTTGCCCACGACAGAGCCCGCCATCCTTACCAGCTTATTAAGACGTGAGGCGTCCCTCTTCTTAATGCTGCCTCCCCAACCTGTTTAATTGTATTTGTTGTACCGGATGGGGTATCTGAGGGATATAATCTACCAGCATTTCTTTTAGATGGTTCTGCGCATGTCTGAAAAAAATCTATTGGAACTTTTTTTTAGATCAAGAGGGTATGAGGACAGAGGCGGTCCCACATACAGGGCTCGTCTGGGAGGTTGGATCGAATGGGATCCAGGGAGAGGTGGCTTGGTGGATGCATAATTGGCTCGATGCTCGGACACAAAGGGTGAAGGTTGAATGTGTTTTTCTGGGACTGGAGGCCACTTTCAGACCACGTCTCAATCCTGGTGTCGGATACTCCAATATTTGCGTCCAAACCATCCTTCGTCAAGGTCTCTCGTTACAGGATCAGTACATCTAGGGATAACACAAAAGCACGAAGTCTTGCTCATAGTGAAGAGGGCTATGGCAGATTACCATAAGATTATAAGATATAGGAGTAGAATTAGGCCTTTGGGCCCATCGAGTTTGTTCCACCATTTCATCATGGGTGATCTATTTTCCCTCTCAGCCCCAGTCTCCTGCCTTCTCCCTGTAACCTTTCATAGCCTGACCAATCAGAAATCTATTAACCTCTACATTAATTATACAAATCTGCCAGTGGCATAGAAATCCACCACTCTCAGGCTAAAGAAAATTTTCCACAATTCCGTTCTGAAGGGACACCCCTCTATTCTGAGGCTGTCTCCTCTCGTCTTAGACGCTTCTTAGAGTTGAAACATCCTCTCCACATGCACTCTATCAAGGCCTTTCGCTGTTTGATAGGTTTCAACGAGTTCACCCCTCATTCTTCCGAATTCCAGTGAATAAAGACCTAGATCCATTAAAAGTACTTCATATGACGAAACTCTAACAGATTTGTCCGGCAAGATTTCCCTTAACAGAAACCATGCTGACTTTGACTTACTTTATCATTAGTTGCCAAGTATCGCCAAACCTCATCCTCAATAGTAGACACCAACATTTTCCCAGACACTGCGGTGAGGCTAATTGGCCTATAATCTCCTTTCTTTTGCTTTCCTCCTTTCTTAAAGAGTGGACTGACAGTCCTCCAGGACCATGCCAGAATCAAGTGATTATTGAAAGATCTTGACCAATGCATCCGTTATCTCTTCAGCAATCTCTCTCCGGACTCTGGGATGTAGTCCATCTGGTCCAGTGGACTTATCCACCTTAAGACCTTTGGGTTTGCCTAGCACTTTCCCTTTGTAATAGCAATGGCACTCACTCCTGCTCCCTGACATTCACAGACCACTGACACACTGCTAGTGTCTTCCTCAGTGAAGACAGATACAAAGTACCCATTAATTTCATCTGCCATTACTTTGTCCCCCATTACTACCTCATCAGCCTCATTTTGCAGTGGTCTAATATCAACTCTCACTTCCCTTTAACTCTTTATATAACTGAAAATAACTTTTGGTATCCCGCTTTATATTATTGGCTAGCCTGCCCTCATATTTCATCTTTTCCCTTCCTATACCCAGGTTGTCTCTATTTGGATAGACATGGACTGATTCGGGATGGTCAGCATGGCTCTCTGCTTGGTAGGTTCGATAGAGTTTTTCAAGAAAATTACCAGGAAAGTTGATGAAGACAAGATATTGGATGTTGTCTATGCAGACTTTAGCAAGGCATTTGACGAAGTACGGCATGGGAGGTTGGTCAATAAGGTTCAATCGCTCGGCATTTGACGTTAGAGAGTAAATTGGATGAGACATTGACTTTGTGGGAGGAGGGAGAGAGTGGCAGTGGATGATCGCCTCTCTGACTGGAGGCCTGTGACGAGTAGATCGGTGCTGGATCCATGGTTGGTCATCTATATCAATGATCTGCATGATAACATGGTTTACGAGATCAGAAAATTTGTAGATGACACCAAGTTTCGGAGTGTAGTGGACAGTGAGGAAGATTATCAAAGTTTGCAGAGAGTGACAAGCGGGGGACGGGGTGTTGCTGAGGCTCACTGGGGCCTCCAATGGCAACGGATCCCACTCCTACAGTGTGCAAAACCGAGGCGTATAGATGCAAACACACTTTTTCACTGAGGTTGGGTGAGATTACAAATAGAGGTGATGGGTTCAGGGTGAAAGGTGAAATCGATCCCCTCAGTAACTTTCAATTCCCTGGCCCTGACCGCCTCATCATCACCATGGATGTTCAGTCCCTGAACACTTCTATCCCACATCAAGAAGGCATGAAAACCCTCTGTTTCCTTCTTGACAAAAGAACCAAGCAATCCCCCTCCACCACCACCCTCCTCCGTCTGGCAGCACTGGTCCTCCCCGTGAACAATTTTTCCTTCACCTCCTCCCGCTTTCTCCAAACTCGAGACGTGACCATGGGCACTCGATCAGCCCCAGCTAGGCCTGCCTCTTCACTGGCTACAGAGAACAATCCATGTTTGAAACCATCCCCGGGTGCACTCCCCCACTCCTCCTCCGCTACATTGACAACTGCATTGGCGCTGCTTCATGTACCTGTGCTGAGCTCGTCAATTTTATCAACTTTGCCGCTAACTTCCACCCTGCCCATGAATTCACTAGGTTCATCTCTGACACCTCCCTCTCCATTCTCGATCTCTCTGTCCCCATCTCCGGAGACAAACAGTCAACCGAGGTCTTTTATATACCTACAGATTCCCACAGTTGTCTAAACAATACCTCTTCCCACCCTGTCTCATGTAAAAATGCTATTCCCTTTTCTCAGTTTCCTCGTTTTCACCGCATCTGTTCCCAGGAGGTGGTTTTCCATTCCAGGACATCAGAGGCGTCCTCCTTCTTTAAAGAACGGGGTTTCCCTCCCTCTGCTATTAATGCTGCCCTCACCCGCATCTCCTACATTTCCCCTACATTCGCACTCACCCCATCTTCTCGCCACCTTAATAGTGAGAGAGTTCCTCTTGTCCTGACCGACCACCCCACCAGTCTCTGCACCCAATACGTTCTCCTCTGCAACTTCCACAGTCTCCAACGGGATCGTAACGCAGAACAAATCCCCCCCCCCCCCACCTCACCCTCTCCGCGTTTTGCTGGGGTCTCTTTCTCCACGATCCCCTTGTCCATCCAACCCTCCTCACTCATCTCCCTCCCTCATTCTCCCTGCAAATAGCCTGAGTGCTACACCTGCCCACACACCTCCTCCCTCACTTCCATTCAGGGCCTCAGATAGCCCTTCCAGGTGAGGTAACACTTCACCTGAGTATCAGCTTCTATTGTGTCCGGTGCTCCCGGTGCGGCCTCCTCTACATTGGTGAGGCCCGGTCTGAATTGTGGGACAGCCTCATCGAGCACCTCCGCACCATCTGCCACAAGCGGGACTTCCCGGTGGCTAAACAACTTAATTCCCATTCCCATTCCCATTCCGATGTGTCAGTCTTTGGCCTCCTCTTGTGCCAAGATGAGGCTGCCCTCAGGGTAAAGGGACAACAATGTATATTCCGTCTGGGTAGCCTCGAACCTGAAGGCATGAATATTGATTTCTCCTTCCGGTGAACAAATTCACCCCCCACCCCACGCCCTTTGCCTATTCGTCACTCTTACCTCTTAATTGCCACTATTCCTCCACCCCTCCCAGCCTGGTGGATTAACACTCACTCCTTTGGCCTAGTACATTGAGACCCTCCTCTTTCGTCCCCGTACATTACCACCCTCCTCTTTCGTCCCCGGACATTAACACCCTCCTCTTTCGTCCCCAGACATTACACCCTCCTCTTTCGTCCCCTGTCATTAACACCCTCCTCTTTCGCTCCCGTACATTAACACCCTCCTCTTTCGCCCCCGAACATTAAACACCCTTCTCTTTCGTCCCCGTACATTACCACCGTCCTCTTTCATCCCCGTACATTAACACCCTGCTCCATTGTCCCCGTACATTACCACCCTCCTCTTGTGGCCCTGGTCATTACCACCGTCCTCTTTCATCCCCGTACATTAGCACCCTGCTCCTTTGGCCCCGGTCATTAGCACCCTGCTTTTTAAATTAACGCCTTCTCTCCCAGACCGAGTAATTAACCCTCTCTCAGCGGCCCCGTGTAGGGAATTGGCCGGGATGCCAGACGTGGACGGATTCCAGGTTGGGTGGGAGGAGGGGAGGGAGAGGACTCAAACCCGAGTTCCCGGACATCATCAAAGCCCAGCGGAAGTAGGTGAGGATCCAGGATCACCGGTGACATCCAGGCCCGACCCCTGAGGGGGAAACTGGATCCTCCCCTGCGCCGGGGGAGTGCCGAGCTGGAGGGGGTGCTGAGGCTCACTGCGGGCTCCCCTGGAGAAAGCACGGCTGTTGGAGAGAGGGAGAGGTGGGGAGGACGGGAGAAGAACAGGGGAGGAGGATGGAGAGATGGAGTGGAGAGGTGAAAAGATGGAGAGAAGCTGGAGAGAGAGGGAGTGAGATAATGGGAAAGGGAAAGATGGAGTGAGGATGGGATCTGGAGACAAAAGGATGGGAGAATAAGATTAAGTGAAGATAGAGGAATGAGGAGGAGGGAAGATGGTGTATGAATGGGAGAGGAACAACGTTATGAGAAAGGATAGAGTGATTGAGAAAATGAGAGAGAAATATATAGTGAGGTAGGATGAGAGGGTGGGAAAGGTGGAGGGAGGAAATGGGAACCTCATATCAGAGGACAGGGTCAGACTAAAGGACGCACATTTACCAAGGAGGTGAGAGAGGATTTGTTCCCTCCACGCCTGGTCTGAGAGAAGGAGGGAGGGGGAGGGGAGAGAATGCACACTTCACAGAGACAGCACGGGGACAGGGATCGAACGGGGTCTTCAGAGAGCGACAGAGTGAGAGAACGAGAAAGAGATGCAATGAAAGAGAGAAAATGGAATGAAAGATGGATGGGAGATCAAGGAGTGAAAGAGAATGGGATAGAGAAAGTGATAAAATGATAGGGAGGGATGCGGTGAAAGTATGTGAGGGAGAATGAGAGAGAGTGGGAAGGGTTGAGAGAACATTGGAGGAGAGAAGGGAAACGGGAGGAAAGGATGAAGACAGACAGTGTGCAGATATACGTACTCTTCCCTATACAGGGATATGGTGCCATGGGGCGGGGGGAGAGGGAAGGACAGAATGAGCTTACAGGAAGGGAGAACAAATTAGGTACCTGAGAGAGTAGGGGTCCAATTTCTTTCTCCACCTCCTCATTATCACTCGATCCACCCCCCCCCCCCCCCCCACTCCGTCAGGAAAGACGCAGCAAATTCCCCCAGGTCCAGAAAGGGTCTTGTGCACTCCCCACCCCAGCCACCCACCCGAATGACCTGTACACACACTCCCTGACCTCCCGCCACCCACTGATTCTGCCCTGCCCACTCTCCCCAGCAGAGGGCGCCAATGCTCAGCTCTCCACATTGACCCGCAATTACAGATGATATAAAAGGAACACATCTCTCAGAACCTTGCGTTCGGACAGTTCCATGTTTATTGAGCAGCATAACAAGCAATAGCAATGCAAATCATCAGCTTCACACACAAATAATATTCAGGAATGTCAAAGATCCCTTGGATTTCAACCCTTCAAACCCTTGCAGACTGAGGACACAATAATCCGTCTCTGCACCCTGTTCTCCGACACCCTGTCCAAATCTCCCACTCTCCGTTTGTGGGAATCTGTGGTTCGAGATCGACTGAATTGCTCGATGTGAGAAATGGAAATGAGAGTGAATCAGAGAGAGAAACAGATGGAAACGAGAGTGTATCAGAGAGAGAAACAGATGGAAATGAGAGTGTATCAGAGAGAGAGAGAAACAGATGGAAATGAGAGTGTATCAGAGAGAGAGAGAAACAGATGGAAATGAGAGTGTATCAGAGAGAGGAACAGATGGAAATGAGAGTGTATCAGAGAGAGAAACAGATGGAAATGAGAGTGTATCGGAGAGAGAGACAGATGGAAATGAGAGCGTATCAGAGAGAGAGAAACAGATGGAAATGAGGGTGTATCAGAGAGAGAAACAGATGGAAATGAGAGTGTATCGGAGAGAGAGACAGATGGAAATGAGAGTGTATCAGAGAGAGAAACAGATGGAAATGAGAGTGTATCAGAGAGAGAAACAGATGGAAATGAGAGTGTATCAGAGAGAGAAACAGATGGAAATGAGAGAGTATCAGAGAGAGAGAAACAGATGGAAATGAGAGTGTATCAGAGAGAGAAACAGATGGAAATGAGAGTGTATCGGAGAGAGAGACAGATGGAAATGAGAGTGTATCAGAGAGAGAAACAGATGGAAATGAGAGTGTATCAGAGAGAGAAACAGATGGAAATGAGAGTGTATCAGAGAGAGAAACAGATGGAAATGAGAGCGTATCAGAGAGAGAGAAACAGATGGAAATGAGAGTGTATCAGAGAGAGAAGCAGATGGAAATGAGAGTGTATCGGAGAGAGAGAGACAGATGGAAATGAGAGTGTATCGGAGAGAGAGAAACAGATGGAAATGAGAGTGTATCGGAGAGAGAGAAACAGATGGAAATGAGAGCGTATCTGAGAGAGAAACAGATGGAAATGAGAGCGTATCAGAGAGAGCGAGATGGAGTAAAACTGTGTGTTATCTGGAGAGATGGGGAATGAGAGTGTCTGAGGGAGAGATGGAGATCGGTACTGTGTCAGACGGATGTGTCGGGGTGTTGTGCTGATTGGGTGGGTATGTGCAGGATTGTCCTGTGCTCTGCGAGTGTACACAGATGTCTGCAAAGGTGCACAGGATAGTTTCTTCAGAACCTCTGGAGATCAGGGATCTTCCTCACTACTTCCACAGACCATGATGTCTTCACGGTTCTGTGTTTTTATCAAAAAGCGATTATTTCACACAAATTTTCAGTTCAATCAGTTACAGCAAATTATTGGTGATATATTAATGCAATGAAGCCCAGCATCAGTTAATTTTCCCATTTTGTTGCAAACCCAGATGTGTGTGTCACACTGACCCAGTCCTGTAGTGAGGGGTGTCGGTGTTTACAGACCGTACACTGTGGAAGGTGTGTGACGTCTCACACTGACCCGGTTCTGTAGTGAGGGGTGTCGGTGTTTACAGTGACCGTACCCGGGGTGTTCTGTGATTAATCTCATCATTCGGGAGATCTGCTCCTCCTGAAACAGGCTGAGTCTGTGTGCTCACTCTCAGTTCTAGGCTTCTAGATTTGAGTGGCATCACTACTCAAGGGGATCGTACTTCATAATCTGATCAACACGTGGATGAAGACATGGTAAAGGAGCGAGGGCTTCAGATTTGTAGATAATTGGGTAGTTTTCCGGAGAAGGTGGGACCTGTTCCGGCGGGATGGTTTACATCTGAACTGGTGGGGCACCAATATTATTGCAAGTAAGTTTGCGAGAGAGGCTCCAGTGGATTTAAACTAGATACGAGGGAGGAAGGGAACCAGAGTGTAGGAACAGATGTGTGGGAAAAAGAAGAAAAAGAAGATAGTAAAGTTGTTTGCACCGTTAGAGATAAACAGAGAGGAAGAGATGGAGAATTTCTTAAATGCATTTATTTCAATGCTAGGAGCACTGTACGAAAGGTGGATGAGCTTAGAGCATGGATTGTTACCTGGAAATGTAGCTATTAGTGAAACATTGTTGCAGGAGGGGTGTGATTGACAACTGAATATCCCTGGATTTCGTTGCTTCAGGTGTGATAGAATCCGAGGGACAAAAGGGGGAGGTGTTGCATTGCTTGTAAGAGAAAATATTACAGCAGTGGTCTGGCAGGAACGTCTAGGGAGACTATTTGGGTGGAATTGAGGAATGGGAAAGGTGTTGTAACACTTATAGGGGTGTATTATAGACCAGCTAATGGGGAGTGAGAATTGGAGGAGCAAATTTGTAAGGAGATAGCAGATATTTGTAGTAAGCACAGGGTTGTGACTGGAGGAGATTTAAATTTTCCACACATAGATTGGGAAGCCTGTAAAAGGACTGGATGGTTTGGAGTTTGTAAAATATGTGCAAGATTTTTTTTTGCAGCAATACATGGAGGCATCAACTAGAGAAGGGGTAGTGTTTGATCTCCTGTTAGGAAATGAGATAGGTCAGGTGACGGAGGTATGTGTTGTGGAGCACTTCAGGTCCAGTGATCACAATGCTATTAGTTTGAATATAATTATGGGGAAGGACAGGACTGGACCCAGGGTTGAGATTTTTAATTGGAGAAGGGCTAACTTTGACGAGATGTGAAAGGATTTAGAAGGAGTGGATTGGGACAATTTGTTTTATGGGAAGGATGTAATAGAGAAATGGAGGTCATTTAAAGGTGAAATTTTGAGGGTACAGACTCTTTATGTTCCTGTTAGGTTGAAAAGAAAGGTTAAAAGTTTGAGAGAGCTATGATTTTGAAGGGATATTGGAAACTTGGTTCGGAAAAAGAGAGATATCTAAAATAAATATAGGAAGCTTGGAGTAAATGAGGTGCTCGAGGAAGATAACGAATGTAAAAATAATCTTAAGAAAGAAATTAGAAAAGCTAAAAGATATGAAGTTGTTTTGGCAAGTAAGGTGAAAATAAATCCAAAGGGTTACTACAGTTATATTAATAGCAAAAGGATAGTAAGGGATAACATTGGTGCCTTAGAGAATCAGAGTGGACAGTTATGTGTGGAGCCGAAAGAGATGGGGAGATTTTAAACAATTTCTTTTCTTTGGTATTCACTAAAGAGAAGGATATTGAATTGTGTAAGGTAAGGGAAACAAGTTGGGAAGTTATGGAAACTATGACAATTAAAGATGAGGAAGTACTGGCATTTCTAAGGAATCTAAAAGTGGATAAATCTCCAGGTCCTGACAGGATATTCCCTAGGAACTTGAGGGAAGTTGGTGTAGAAATAGCAGGGACTCTGACAGAAATATTTCAAATGTAATTAGAAACGGGGATGGTGCCGGAGGATTGGCATATTGCTCATGTGGTTCCATTGTTTAAAAAGGGTTCTAAGAGTAAACCTAGCAATTATAGGCCTGTCAATTTGACGTCAGTGGTGGGAAACTTAATGGAAAGTATTCTTAGAGATGGTATATATAATTATCTGGATAGACAGGGTCTGATTAGGAATAGTCTGCATGGATTTGTATGTGGAAGGTCATGTTTGACAAATCTTATTGAATTTTTTGAAGAGGTTACTAGGAAAGTTGATGAGGGTAAAGCAGTGGATGTTGTCTATATGGACTTTAGTAAGGCCTTTGACAAGGTTCCACATGGAAGGTTAGTTAGGAAGGTTCAATCATTAGGTATTAATATTGAAGTAGTAATATTGATTCAACAGTGGCTGGATGGGAGATGCCAGAGAGTAGTGGTGGATAACTGTTTGTCAGGTTGGAGGCCGGTGACTAGTGGTGTGCCTCAGGGATCTGTATTGGGTCCAAGGTTGTTTGTCCTATACATTAATGATCTGGATGATGGGGTGATAAATTGGATTAGTAACTATGCAGATGATACTAAGTTAGGTGACATTGTGGAAAAATGAAGTAGGTTTTCAAAGCTTGCAGAGAGATTTAGGCCAGTTAGAAGAGTGGGCTGAACGATGGCAGATGGAGTTTAATGCTGATTAATGCTGAGTTTAATGGTGCTACACTTTGGTAGGAATAATCCAAATAGGACATACATGGTAACTGGTAGGGCATTGAAGAATGCAATAGAACAGAGTGATCTAGGAATAATGGTGTATAGTTCCTTGAAGGTAGAATCTCATGTGGATAGGGTGGTGAAGAAAGCTTTTGGTATGCTGGCCTTTGTAAATCAGAGCATTGAGTATCGGAGTTGGAATGTAATGTTAAAATTGTACAAGGCATTGGTAAGCCCGAATTTGGAATATTGTGTACTGTTCTGGTCACCAAATTATAGGAAAGATATCAACAAAATAGAAAGAGTACAGAGAAGATTTACTAGAATGTTACCTGGGTTTCAGCACCTAGGTTACAGGGAAAGGCTGTACAAGTAAGGTCTTTATTCTTTGGAGCATAGAAGGTTGAGGGGGTTCTTGATAGTGGTATTTAAAATAATGAGGGGGATAGATCGAGTTGACGTGGATAGACTTATAGCATTGAGAGTAGGGGAGATTCAAATAAGAGGACATGAGTTGAGAGTTATGGGGCAAAAGTTTAGGGGCAACACGAGGGTAAACTTCTTTCCTCAGAGAGTGGTAGCTGTGTGGAACGAGATTCCAGTAAAAGTGGTAGAGGCAGGTTCGGTATTGTCATTTAAAGTAAAATTGGATAGGTATATGGACAGGAAAGGAATGGAGGGTTATGGGCTGAGTGTGGGTCAGTAGGACTCGGTGAGAGTAAGCGTTCGTCATGGACTAGAAGGACTGAAATGGCCTGTTTCCGTACTGTAATTGTTATAGGGTTATACGGTTAAAAGCATGCAGGCTGCATCACACTGGGGAATCAGCAGAGTGTAGCAACATCTTCTGGCTCTCCTAGGATTAACCCTTTGTGAGTCGTATACTTGTCGAAAGGCAGGCTGGAGTAAGGGAGAGGTTGTAAAGCATCAGGGAGATGGAACTGAGGACTCCTTCACTTGTTGACGGATCACTCCCTCACTCCTCCGGAGGTTCCGACGTGCACTGGACAAGCTCAATCTGAGGATCTGGATCATCGAACATCTCCCGGAGCTGCGGCCAGAGAGGAGGAAAGATGAATGATTGCCGAGGAAGGAGAAGTTGATGGAGAGATAGGAGGAGAGGAGCATCGAGACAGGAGGCAGAGGTGTGACAGAGAGGGAGGGAGCTAAGAGGAAAGAGGAGGATGAGAGGAGAGAAAATTGAGAAGGTGATAGAGAAATGAGGGATTGGGAGGGAATGGGAGGAGGAGAGGGGAAAGGAAGGAGAGGGTATTTGTCCCCGTGTTCCGCCCTCCCTCCACCCCATCCCTTTCAGCTCACTCTCTCACCTTTTTTCGAATGGCTTCCCGCACTTCTTCCTCACTCATGTCTCCACTCGCTGTCACCTGCACGTCAATCCACCCGTCCTCCTCTCCTGAACAAAACAGCCCAGTGTCAACATGGTGTCACTGTCAGGTCAAGCGCTGCTTACAGGATGTGCTCCCTCATCTTTGTCACTTCGATCGTGCAATCTCATCTCCCCCACCCCAGCAGTTTGATTCCTCCCCACATCCTCATCAAATATCTATGTCAATATCCGTTTAGACAGGGACAGGGAGAGTGTGAGAAAAGGGCAGGGGTGGGGTCAGGGAGAGAGTGTGCACAGGAAGTGAAGAGAGGCAGAGAACGAGGGAGGGGCAGACAGTGAGGGGGGTGGAAAGTGGTAGTGAGAAAAGAAAGAGAAAGATGGATGAATCCAGAGTGAGAGACAGAGACATGGAATGTGGGATTTCCCAATTACCTGCATTGGACAGTTTTATGGACATTGGAAATGATGTCAGTTACATCCACATGTAAGATTAGAGCAGTACACGGTCATTGGTGCAGAAGATTAGAGCTCCTGGTATTGGGTGTAGTGTGTTAACGAGGAGTGAAGACTTATGATCACACGGAGAATGAACTCTTGGAGGAACACGTCATGGAAACTGGCAAGAAACCTCCCTCATTCACTCACCATCCCTCTGTATTCAGGCCATTCCAGATATCAGTCAGCTCCCACTCGCCCTCACCACCCCTCAGTCACCCTCTCCCTCCTCAATCACTCCGACCATCTCTCCTCACCCACACATCCCTCCCATCACATCCAATCATTTCCTTCCTCAGTGACATCAGGTCTCTCCATTCCCCCTCCACTCCTCAGTCACCCTCTCCCTCCTCAATCACTCCGACCATCTCTCCTCACCCACACATCCCTCCTATCACATCCAATCATTTCCTTCCTCAGTGACATCAGGTCTCTCTATTCAGAATCAGGTTTAATGTCACCGGCATAATCTCCTCCCACATAAACATACATTTACAAACCAGCAGTGCACAAAGAGAGGACAAAGTAATGGAAGTAGTGATCATGGGTTCATTGTCCATTCAGAAATCTGATGATGGAGGGAATAATCTGTTCCTGAAATGCTGATTGTGTGTCCTCAGGCTCCTGTTCCTCCTCCTTTGTGATCGCAATGTGAAGAGGGATTCCTGAGTGATGGGTGTCTTTAATGATGAATCCTATTCCGTCTCCCCATCACTTTCCTGTCATAACTCCCCCACATACCCTTTCTCCCGGTTACTCTGACCCTCTCCCTGGTCTCCACACTTACCCTCTCCAGCCATCTAATGGCCCTCGGTCCTTCGTCTCCCCGAAACCATTATTCACGTGCCCTGCACTGCAGGTCGAGCAGGTGAATGGGCCCAGGAGTGGGGGAGTGGGGGACTGGGGCAATGGGGGAGAGGGGGAGAGGGGAGTGGAGGAGTGGAAATGATCATATGTCTCCAACAGTCCCAAGACTTCGTACCTGAGGTATCCATTGGGGCGGAGGACGGTTTCTGTATACACCCTCCAGTAGTTGATCCTTTGGGCTGTTCCCCTGTGGAAGCCTCCTGGTCTGCAATGAAGGAATACCCAAAACAGGTCATCACAGTGGGACAGGAGTTCAGGGAATGGGAGACTGGGTCTGTGGTGAAACTGACACCATCCCTCTCCTTCCCAATCCTCCCCTCACTGCCCTCAGTTTGACACAGGAATGATTGTTTCACTTCCCTATATATAAATGCATGGTTGAATTACAATAAACTTCAACTTGAATCGGCTCATGAGAACATCCAGGTTACAAAGTTATGGAATGACACACTTTCACAAGACTTGGTACCTGAGACTGTATCTCGAGCTGGGTCTGAAGAAGTTTCCTGGGAAAAATCCTCAGTGGATGACCTTTCAGACTGTTTCCCTGTGTAAGTCCAGAAACCTAGAATAAAGGAAGGGAGAAGGAGGAGATGGAAAACACAGGAACAGATCATTAGACAAGACATGAGTCTGAGAGAATGGGGATGGGGTGTATGAAGAAACCAACAATATCCACGTCCCTATTCTGACTCTCCCTCCCAAACCACCATGACTCCAGGTCTCTCTCCTCAGCATGAATTTCTGCAACTGAACATGGCAATGAGGGTTCCCTTCAGTGAATCCCACCACCATTTCCCGAGCCTGCAGACTCTTATGGGCTAGTGGTCAAGCATGAATCATCTTCTCTCCTTCAGCCTCTCCAGTCCAACATCCACCCCTCTCTGCTCACTCATTCCACCTCACACTCTCCAACGCCAATCCTGACCCTATTCAACATGTCACAAAAACAATCTCTACATAAAGATACAACGTTACTTCAAACGTTCACCATTCTCCACTGCCGAGTCCAACAATGCACTCTCATGTCCCAACTCTTTAAAAACTCCCCAATATCACTAACCTCCATGGACGCACCAGGTATCCAGTCAGTTCCCACCCGGCCACTGGGGCCTTGGCCCTCTCAGTGTTTCCCACCACCCCCAACGCACAATGATCATTGTCCGATCCCTCATCCATCCCATCCTAACACTACCCTAGCTGAGTCCTCACGCTCTGGTCACCAACCCACCTCACCCGGCCCATGGACTAAACTCAGACCAAGGTCATTACTGCCCATGTTATAATCTTGCAATACCCTCCCTTGGAGTGATCCTGGATGGTGCTGAAATTTGTCACAGGGAAGAGAGAGGAACCTCTCACTCCATCATTCACACCCCATCCCCTGCATCCAGCAGGTAAACTGATCACTGAGACACTGTATTTTACAGTGTGAGATTGAATCCATACAGACAGAAGAATTCACACCTGGGCTCGTGTCTCCTGCTGGGACAGAGGATGATTTCTGGGTGTGTTCTCCAGACACTGACCCATCGGTCTGTTTCCCTGTGGAACTACCTGTGTGTAGAATAGAGGAACAGAGAGAGTGAGAGAGTGGAGACACTGGAGCAATCATCATGAGTCAGAGGAACAGAGGAAGAGGTGCATGTAGAAACCAACATCACACAGGGTCTCTCCACTGTCTCTCCCAATTCCCTGTCACCCCTAATCATTCCCTTCAGTGGGAGTCCGGACGAAGTTCAGGGATCAACATGGGGATCAGGGTTTCCTTCAATGATCCCCACCACTGATTCCTGACCTGCACTGTCCAGCTGTGGGTCTGTACACTTCCAGTATCACTTCCTCTCCAGCCACCTCTCACTCCATCCACACAATTGCCCCTTCGTAGAGCCCAATTTCCCCTCCAATCTGTCATTCACTCCATCCAAACCTCCTTCCTATCGCCCTCTTACTTCACTCCCTCTCACCCTTCTCTGCACTAACCATCCTCACTCCCCTACAGACTACTCACCAGTTCCATCCACGATTCTCCACTCTCCCCTCTTCTCTGTCACACTCTCCCCTCCATTCTCTTCATTCCCCTCTCCTGCCCTCCCCTCCCTCCTTTTCCTCCCCCACTGTCAGTCCTCCACTACTCCTTCAGCACTTACCTGCATACCCTTCACCCCACAGACCCTCTCTCAACCTCCATCATCTATAGCCCTTCTTCCCCCCCATTCAATTCTCTCCTGACCTACACTGTTCATCTTCTCCCTCCTCCCCTATGCTGTCCCTTCCTTCCACTCTCCCTCACTCACTTCCCCTCTCTCATCTCCTCTCCTACCCTGTCCCTAATCTCTTCTGCTCTCTCTCATCCCTCCCCTCCACACTCTCTAATCCTCTGACCCCTCCTCCACTCATCTCTATCCCTCCCTGGGATCACACACAAACTAAACACCCAGATCTGTGGAGATGTGTATCAGACATCACAAGGTCTCTAACGGGTTTCCGTTGTTCGTGTATTCCCCAGTCCAACACAGAGTGTTGAGCTACAGGGTCTAGTCTGTGCAACCTGCTATTCTGCCTATTCTCATTGACCCACACTTGGACCATAGTCCCCCATACTGTTCCAATCCTTGTACTTATCCAAACATCTCTTCATTGCTGCATTCAAACCCACATCCACCACTTCACTGACAGCTCATTCCACACTCTCAGTACCCTCTCAGTGAAGAGGTTGACCCTCAGGTTCCCCCTTAACTATTTCACCTTTCACCCTTAACCCATGACCTCTGTCATGTCAGTGGAAAAGCTTGTATTGACACTACCTGTACCCTCATCATTATATATACCTCCATCTATTCTCCCCTCATTCTCCTTCACTCCAAGGAATGAAGCCCAAACCTATTGAACCTTTCACTATAACCCAGGTCCTCAAGTCCCAGCAATATCCTTGTAAATTTTCCCCGAACTCTGTCCAATCTTATTGACGTCTTTCCTGCCAGCAGCTGACAATATTCCAAATCAGGCCCCGCCAATGCTTTATACAACTTCACCATAACATCACGACCGAATACTTTGATTTATGAAGGCCAAACTGCCAAACGCGCTCTTCACGACCCGATCTACCTGTGATGCCACTTCCAATTATGAATCTCTATTCCCAGATTGAACAGGGAACATTGAACATTCCCCTCAGTGATCTTCTCCTCTGACACCAGATCTGGTGGTGGACAAACCCAGCCCAGGTTCTCAGTCATTGCTTCCTGGGTTCCCACTAGTTCACTACGAATGTGAACCAGTCAGAGAACTGTGGTGTTGGGGAACACCACAGGGGAGATGGGAGGTAACAACACAGGAAGAAACTATCAACTGAAATCAAATGGGTTAAACCTCAAACCCCACACTGTCCCCCCAACCCCCCAGGCCATTCACACCTCCCTTTTCAGTCAACCCTCTTCTTTAATCTCACACCCCATTCCTCTCTCATAACCATCCATCCTTCCTATCTGAGACACTGAAATCCCTCCCCTTAATTCTCCCGCACTCCACACACATGACCCTTGCCATCCACTCCATCTTTCTCCTGTTAGACACTCCATCCCTCCCTCTCCCAGACACCAACACACTGTCTCCTCAGTTCGTCTGCTACTCACCCAGTACATCCCACTTTCCTCTGTTACTCTCCCCAACAACTGGGGTCCACCATACCTTCACCTTCCCTCTCCATCCTGTCACAGTTCCTGCCTCCCCTCTCTCATTCCTCACCAGTTTCTTCCCTCTGATCTGTCAGTCTTCCTCTGACCTCTCAGAACATCCCTTTGACACTTACTCCATCACTCTCTGCTCAATCATCCCTCTCACTCTGTCTAAAAGCCACAGTGGCTCACTACCTCACCCACATCCATCAAACTCAAACCAGTCCTGACCCTATTCATCACCCCATGATACAACCTTTTCACAAAGACTCATCAAACCTCTATTATTCGCCAATGCCCCAGTCCCCCATCGCTCTGATGACCCAAGACTTCAAAAACTGCCCAATACCCTGATGCACCATAGTCCTGCCCAACCTCCATATAATCTCCAATATTCTGCAGGTGTCCAGTGTATTCCCACCCACCGTAAGGGCTGCGATTCTCCAGGTATCTCCTCCGATCCCAACATGATGACCAATCTCCAATCACTTGGCCATCCCATCCCCATCCCATCCTCGCTGCCCTCTTTAAACAACGGAACAATGTGCGGTGAGCGATGAAACAAATATCTCCACAGTGTTTCCTTCAATGATCCCCACCACTGATTCCTGATCTGCACTGTCCAGCTGTGGACCTGTGAATCTTCAGCGTCACTTCATCTCCAGCCACCTCTTCGTGAACTCCCCCAACTCTATGGGACCCTCTCATACCTCATTCCCTCCTTGTCTGCCTTTCCCCTCCAATTAGCCCTCCTTTCTACCCACTTCTCCATTCACTTGCCCCATTTCCATCCATCCAGTCACCATCCTCCCTCCACTACTCTATCTTACACATTCCCCTCCATTCCCTTGTTGGTGCTCTCTCCTACCCTCTCTCCTACCTTCCCAACTATCCCTCCCTCCCTTCCAGTTACCAGTGGCTAATGACAAAGCAAATGCCTTCACCAAATGTGAGCTCTCTTGAACTTCGCAGAAATTTCACACAGACAGAAGGGAAGGAATAACTGAACACTCATTGGCAGCCCGTTACGGCGCACATCCAACAGCTGAATTGGTCTGTGAGAAGTTCGACATCACAGAGCGAGAGACTAAGGGACTCTGATGCACACAAGATCTAATACCTGAAGATGTCTGTCCGGTAGATGATCTATCGGGCTGATCCATTGTGGAAGCCTCCAGGTCTGGAACAAAGTAACAGAGACATGGGAGAGTGGCAGAGATTAAACAGGGACAATAATTCATAAAGATGAGAGATTCTGCAGATGCTGAAAATCCAGAGCAACACACACAAAATGCTGGAAGAACTCAGCAGGTCAGGCTGCATCTCTGGAGAGGAATAAACAGGGAATGTTTTGGGCTGAGGCCCTTCATCAGCACTGGAGAGGAAGGGAGAAGAAGCCAGAATAAAGAGGTGGGGAGGAATACAGCTGGCAGGTGACAGGTGAAGCCAGGTGAGTGGGAAGGTGGGTGAGTGAGGGAGGAGATGATTTGAGAAGCTTGGAGGTGATACATAGAAGAAGTAAAGACCTGAAGGATGACAAATCCCACTGGAGAGGACAATGGACCATAGAATAAAGGAAGTGAAGAGGGTGTCCAGAGGGAGATGATGGGCAGGTGAGCAGAACAGAAGGGCTAAATAGTGAGCCAAAAAAAGGTGGAAGGAGAGGGAATTGGTAGGGGTATAAATTACTGGAAGTTCGAGAAATCGATGTCCATGCTGTCAGTTTGGACACGACCCAGACACAGTATGAGGTGTTGCCTCTCCAATCAAAGTTTGACCTCATCAGGTGAGTGCAGGAGTCCTTGGACAGACACGTGGGAAAGGGAATGGGGAGTTGAATTGAAATGGGTAGCCACTGGGACAACAATTTGAAAAGGAGGTCTCTGATCTGAAGATATACCAAAACCATCCAGTCCCTGTTCAGCAACTCCCCTCGTGAATGTCTGTGACCAGTCACTACTCTCAGTCAAAGCCCAGATGAATATTTGGGGCTGAAGAAGAGAAAGATTGTTCCCTTCAATGACCTCACCACACATACCTGCATTTGCAGACCCTGCTCGGGTGGTGGTCAAACCCAGACCAGGGTCTCCTGTTACAGATCGCTGGGGTTCATGAGTTGTGTCTGACTGGGAATCTGTAATAAGAAGATATACAAAGGATGGGGAAAGTAGTAAACAAGTTTTAGGTTCAATCAGGAAGGAACACAATGGCAGGACCAGGAGGTTCAAGCCCAGGTCAAATCTATCCTCTGAAATACATACACTTCACTCTTCTTTGCTCTTTAATTCCTCTACCCTTGTCTCACAAATCCCTCTCCTCACATCTCCCTCTCTCAGCATTCACTCTGTCTGCATCACTCTCTTTTCAGTCTGTCCTTCCCTCCCTCTAGTTCGAGCGTCACTCTCACTGATCTCTCTGTCTGACTCTCCGCATACAGGCGTCACTCTATCTTTCCTCCCACACCAGCGTGGATGTCTGCAAGGATCAAGTACTTCAGGTTCTACACAGCATACATTCTCTGATAATAAATGGAGCCATTTGAAACCTCCCTCTTGTGTCACTCTCAGTCTCTCCACCGCTCTCTTTTCATTCCTCCCACCCCACACTCTCCAACCCCCAACAGAGCCTCATCCCTCACGACTCACCAAAGCCAACCCAACAGACAGGAGAGAGGAACCACTGACTCCATCATTCACACCCCTACCCACAATGCACTGTACATCCAGTAGGTGAACTGGTCCATGGGAGTTTCAGCCTCACAGAGTGAGAGAGACTGAATGAACGCAGACAGACATGAGACTTGGTACCTGCGGATGTGTCTCCCGCAGGGATAGAGGACAGTTCCTGTGTATGCTCGCCAGTAGACAATCCTGTAGACTGATCCAGTGTTGAAGTCTCCAGGTCTGGAACAAAGTAACAGAGATATGGGAGAGTGGCAGAGATTAAACAGGGACAATAATTCATAAAGATGAGAGATTCTGCAGATGCTGAAAATCCAGAGCAACACACACAAAATGCTGGAAGAACTCAGCAGATCAGGCTGCATCTCTGGAGGGGAATAAACAGTGAATGTTTTGGGCTGAGACCATTCATCAGCACCAGAGAGGAAGGGGGAAGAAGCCAGAATAAAGAGGTGGGGAGGAGTACAGCTGGCAGGTGATAGGTGAAGCCAGGTGAGTGGGAAGGTGGGTGGATGAGGGAGGGGTGATTTGAGAAGCTTGGAGGTGATAGAGGGGGTGATAGAGGGTGATAGAGGTGATAGAGGGGTGATTTGAGAAGCTTGGAGGTGATAGAACAAGGGCTGAAGGAGGACTAATCCCATTGGAGAGGACAATGGACCATAGAGTAAAGGAAGTGAAGTGGGTGTCCAGAGGGAGATGATGGGCAGGTGAGCAGAACAGAAGGGCTAAATCGTGAGCCAAAAAGAGGTGGAAGGAGAGGGAATTGGTAGGGGTATAAATTACTGGAAGTTAGAGAAATCAATGTTCATGCTGTCAGTTTGGACACTACTCAGACACAGTATGAGGTGTTGCCTCTCCAATCAAAGTTTGACCTCATCAGGTGAGTGCAGGAGTCCTTGGACAGACATGTGGGAATGGGAAGTTGAATTGAAATGGGTAGCCACTGGGACAACAATTTGGAAAGGAGGTCTCTGATCTGAAGAGATACCAAAACCATCCAGTCCCTGTTCAGCAACTCTCCCTCTTGAATGTCTGTGACCGGTCACTATTCTCAGTCAGAGCCCAGATGAATATTTGGGGCTGAAGAAGAGAAAGATTGTTCCCTTCAATGACCTCACCACACATACCTGCATTTGCAGACCCTGCTCGGGTGGTGGTCACACCCAGACCAAGGTCTCCTGTTACAGATCGCTGGGGTTCATGAGTTGTGTCTGACTGGGAATCTGTAATAAGAAGATATACAAAGGATGGGAAAGTAGTAAACAAGTTTTACATTCAACCAGGTAGGAACTCAATGGCAGGAACAGGAGGTTCAAGTCCAGGTCAAATCTGTCCTCTGAAATACATACACTTCACTCTTCTTTGCTCTTTAATTCCTCTACCCTTGTCTCACAAATCCCTCTCCTCACATCTCCCTCTCCCTCTCTCAGCATTCACTCTGTCTGCATCACTCTCTTTTCAGTCTCTCCTTCCCTCCCTCTAGTTGGAGCATCACTCTCACTGATCTCTCTGTCTGACTCTCCACACACAGTCATCACTCTCTCTTTCCTCCCACTCCAGCATGGATGTCTGCAAAGATCAAGTACTTCAGGTTCTACACAGCATACATTCTCTGATAATAAATAGAGCCATATGAAACCTCCCTCCTGTGTCACTCTCAGTCTCTCCACCCCTCTCTTTTCATTCCTCCCACCCCACTCTCTCCAACCCCCAACAGAGCCTCATCCCTCACGACTCACCAAACCCAACCCAACAGACAGGACAGAGGATCCACTGACTCCATCAATCACTCCCCTACCCACAATGCACTGTACATCCAGTAGGTGAACTGGTCCATGGGAGGTTCAACCTCACAGAGTGACAGAGACTGAATGAACACAGACCGACATGAGACTTGGTACCTGAGGATGCGTCTCCCGCTGGGATAGAGGTCGGATTCTGAGTCTCTTCTCTAGTAGATGATCGTTTAGACTGGTCCAATGTGGAAACCTTCATGTCTGGAACAAAGCAACACAGAGCTGAAACAACACAACAGGGACAATAATTCACAAAGACGAAAGATTCTGAAAATCCAGAGCAACACACACAAAATGCTGGAAGAACTCAGCAGGTCAGGCTGCATCTCTGGAGGGGAATAAACAGTGAATGCTTTCAGGTGAGAACCCTCATCAGCACTGGAAAGGAAGGGGGAAGAAGCTAGAATGAAGAGGTGGGGAGGAGTACAGCTGGCAGGTGACAGGTGAAGCCAGGTGAGTGGGAAGGTGGGTGGGTGAGGGAGGGGTTGATTTGAGAAGCTGGGAGGTGTTATGTGGAAGAGGTAAAGGGCTGAAGGCGGAGCAATCGAATCGCAGTGAACAGAATAAGAGATGGAGGGGGGGGGGGACCAGAGGGAGGTGATGGGCAGCTGAGGAGAACAGAGGGGTTAAGAGGGGAGCCAGAGTAAAAATGGAATTAGAAAGAAGTGGTAGGGGAGAGAAAATAATGGAAGTTAGAGAAATCAATGTTCATGCTATTAGTTTGCAGGCTACCCAGATGGAATATGAGTTGTTGGCCCTCCAGTCTGAGTTTGGCCTCATCATGTCAGTAGAGGAGGCCTTGGATAGACAACTGGGAATGGGAAGTTGAATTGAAATAGGGATCTTTACCTGAGCTCACAGACCCAGCTGGTGTGGTGGTCAAACCCGGAACAGGTTCACCTGTCATCGAGCCCTGTGGTTCCGGAGTTATGTCTGACTGGGTATCTGTACGTGAGCTTGAAGACCCTGCTGTGGTGGTGGTTAAACCCAGGCCAAGTTCTGCAGTCACAGATCCCTGGGGTTCCCGAGTTGTGTCTGACTGAGAATCTGCAATAAGAAGATATACAAAGGAAGAGTAAAGTAGTGAACAGGTCTTACGTTCGATAAGGAAGGATCTCAATGGCAGGAATGGGAGGCTCAAGTCCAGGTCAAATCTGACTACCTCTACCCTCGTCTCCCAAATCTCTCTCCTCACATCTCCCTCTCGGCATTCACTCTCTTGTCAGTCTCTCCTTCCCTCCCTCCAGTTGGAGTGTCACTCTCACTGATCTCTCTGTCTGACTCTCCTCACACAGTCATCACTCTCTCCTCACTCACCTCATTCCTCCCACTCCACCATCCCACGTCTCTCTCCATCCCTCTCTCCAGTGTGTTTTCACCCATTTCCTTCTGTCCACGTACTGAATTACTCAAATCCCATTCCGGTCATTTCTATGTCTCATCAGTCACCGTGTAACTCCTCACAGTCATTCCTCCCTCCTCTCTGTGACCATCCTCCCCTCTCAACTACAATGGGAGAAGGAACATCAGGATTTCACTGTGGCAGATGTATGGATGGAAATCTCTGTGGTCGATCTCTCTCTCTATCTCTCCCCCTCTCCCTTTCCCTGTCTCTCTCAACACTGCGGGAGTTTTCTGCCGATTCTCGAGTCGGAGAATCTCAGAATAAAAAGTGATGCAGCAGACTGTAAGATCATCACAGTGAAAATACAAATAATAATAATAATAATAATAATAAATAAGCAATAAACATTGTGAACAGGAGATGAAGAGTTCTTGAGAGTGAGTCCATAGGTTGTGGGAACAGTTTGAGTGGTGAGTGAAGTTTTACCCCTCTGGTTCAGCAGCCTAATTTCTAAGGGGTAATAACTGTTTCTGAACCTGGTGGTGTGTGTCCTGAGGCTCCTGTACCTTCTTCCTGATGGCAACAATGCAAAGAGAACATCGAACATAGAAATCTACAGCACATTACAGGCCCTTCTCTACAGTAACCGTGGTGTACAAAGGCTGATGTAAACAGCCTCTAGAAACTGTCTGGAATTTCCCTACTATATAGCCCTCTATGTTTCTAGCTCTAAGTACCTACCTAAGAGCCTCTTAAAAGACCCTATTGTATCTGCCTCTATCTGCATTCCACGCACCCACCACTCTCTACGTGAAAAACTTAGCCCTGGCATCCCCCTTGTACCTACTTCCAAGCACCTTAAAACTATGCCCCCTCGTGTTAGCCATTTCAGAACTGGGAAAAGCCTCTGACTATTCACAGGATCAATGCCTCTCATCATCCTATACCCCTCTACCAGGTCACACCTCATCCTCCATTGCTCCAAGAAGAAAAGGCCAAGTTCACTCAACCTATTCCATAAGGCATGCTCCCCAATCTAGGTAATATCCTTGTAAATCTCCTCTGCACTCTCTCTATAGTATCCCCATTCCTTCCTGTAGCAAGGTGACCAAAAGTGAACACTGTACTCCAATTGGGGTCTGACCAAGGTCTTGTATAGCTGTAACAACACTGTCAAATTGTGCAGTGGCTTTGAGTGTCCTATGGACATGGACCCCAAGATCTCTCAGATGCTCCGCACTGCCACTAGTCTTACCATTAATATTATATTGTCTTCAAATTTGACCTACTGAAGTGACGCACCTCACACTTATCTGAGTTGAACTCCATCTGCCACTTCTCAGAGCAGTCCTGCATCCTATCAATGTCTCGCTGTAACCTCTGACAATGCTCCAGACTATCCACAACATCCCCAACTTCTGTGTCATCAGCAAACTTACTAACCCCCCCACACCCACTTCCTCATCCAGGTGATTTATAAAAAGCACAAAGCGGAGGGGTCCCAGAACAGATCCCTGCGGAACACCACTGGTCACTGACCTCAATGCAGAATACAAACCACCTACAACCACCATTTGCCTTCTGTGGGCAAGCTGATTCTGGATCCACAAAGCAAGATCTACTTAGATCCCATATCTCATTACTTTCTGAATGAGCCTAGCATTATCAAGTGCCTTACTAAAATCCATATACACTGCATCCACTGCTCTACCTTCATCAATGTGTTTTGTTACATCCTCAAATAATTCAATCAGTTTCGTAAGGCATGACCTGCCCATGACAAAGCCATGCTGACTATCCCGAATCAGATTATGTTTCTCCACATGCTCATAAATCCTGCCTCTCAGGATCTTCTCCAACAACTTGCCCATCACAGAAGTCAGACTCACTGGTCAATAATTTCCTGGATTATCACTACTCCCTTTCTTGAACAATAGAACAGTATTTGCAACCTTCCAATCCTCTGGTACTTCACCTGTCCCCATTGATGATGCTAAGATCATCGCCAGAGGCTCAGCACTCTCTTCCCTCACTTCCCTCTGTAGCCTGGGGTATATCTCATCTGGTCCCAGCGACTTACCTACATTAATATTTTTCAAATGTTCCAGCACAGCCTCTTTCTTAATGTCTATATACTCAAGCATTTCAGTCCACTGTAAGTCATTCTCACAAATGCCAAGGTCCTTTTCAGTAATGACCGCTGAAGTAAAGAATTCATTAAGTACCTCCGCTACCTACTCTGGCTCCATGCACATTTCCACTATTGCTCCTGACTGGTCCTATTCTCACACGGCTCATCCTCTTGCTCTTCACATTCTTGTAGAATGCCTTGGGGTTCTCCTGAATCCTGCTCACCAAGGCCTTCTCATGGCCCCTTCTAGCACTCCTAATTTCAATCCTGAGCTCCTTCCTGGCACCCTGTAATTTTTGGAGCTCTAACAGTACCTAGTTTCTTGTACCTTTCTCTTAACACTTTTATTTTCTCTTATCTAGATTTTCTACATTCTTTGTCCAGCATGGTTCCTTTACCCTACCATCTTTTCTGTCCTTCAATGGAACAAACCTTGCAGATCACCATGCGAATGTTCCCTGAACATTTGCCATATTTCTGCCATGCTTTTCCCTGAGAACATCTGCTCCCAATTTATGTTCCGAAGTTCCTGCCTAATAGCATATTCTCCCCACCACCACCACCACAATTAAATATTTTCCCAAATTGTCTGCTCCTGTCCCTCTCCAGCGCCATGGTGAAGGAGATAGAGTTGTGATCACTATCTCCAAAATGCTCTCCCACCGAGAGACCTGACAGCTGACCAGGTTCATTTCCTGATACCAGATCAACCACAGCCTCTCCCACAGGTGGCTGATCTGCATCAGGAAACCTTCCTGAACATACCTAACAAACTCCACCCCATCCAAACCCCTTGCTCTAAGGAGATGCCAGTCAATGTAAGGAAAGTTAAAATCACCCATCACAACACCCCTCTTATTATTGCACAATTCCAGAATCTGCCTCCCTATCTGCTCCTCGATGTCTATGGGGGGGGGGGGGGGGAGGTTCTGTAAAAAAAACAGCAGAGTTATTGCCCTTTCCTGTTTCTGACTTCCAGCCACAATGACTCCATGACTTCCTCCTTTTCTGCAAACATGATACTATCCCTGAATAGTTGTGCCAGTCCCCCACCTCGTTTGCCTCTCTACCTGTCCTTTTTCACACATCTTAAAGCCCGGCACACTCAGCAGCCATTCCTGCCCCTGAGACATCCAAGACTCTGTAATGGCCACAAAATCATAGTTCCAAGTATTGATCCACACTCCAAGTTCATCCACCTTGTTTATGATATTCTTTGCATTAAAACAGACACATCTCAAACCATCTGGCTGAGTGCTTCTTTGCTCTATCATCTGCCTATCCTTTCTCATAATTCCCAACAATCTGTCACTACTTGTGCGCCAACCACCCCATCCTCTGCTCTTCACTAGTTTAAACCCTCCTCAACAGCATTAGCAAACCTCCCTCCCAGGATATTGGATCCCCTCCAATTCAGGTGCAACCTATCCCACTTGTACAGGTCACCCTTTCCCCAGAAAAGGTTCCAAAGATCCAGGAACTCGAAACCCTGCCTCCTACACCATCTCCTCAGCCATCTGCACTATCTTCCTGTTCTGACCTTCATGAGCTCGTGGCAACAGGAGTAATCCGGAGATTACCACCGTGGAGGTCCTGCTTTTCAGCCTCCTTCCTAACTCCCTAAACTTACTGTGCATGATCTCTATCCCTCTCCTGTCTCATTGGTACCAACATGTACCACGACCTCCAGCTGCTCACCCTCCCCTTCCAGAATATTCTACAACTGCTCAGAGACATCCTGGACCCCAGCACCCAGGAAGCAACACACTATCCTGGCGTCTCTTTTCCTGCCACAGAATCTCCTGTCTGTCCCCTTAACTATCGAGTCCACTGTGACTATTGCTCTGCCTGACTTCACCCTCTCCTTCTGAAGTTCAGAGCTGACCACAGTGCTGTTGATCTGGCTGCTGCTGCCTTGCCCAGATAGGTCACCCCCCTCAGCAGTATCCTACCTGTTGATGAGGGGAATGGCCACAGGGGCACTCTACACTGACTACCTTCTCCCTTTACCTCTCTCGGTGTTCACCCATCTGCTCCCCAAATTCTGCACTCTGGATCTAACACCTGTTCAAAAGTCGTATCTATCAATTGTCCTGCCTGCTGGATATTCCTAAGTTCATCCATCTCCAGCTCCAGCTCCTTTATGGGGTCTTTCAGGAGCTGGAATTGGCTGCACCTCCTGCAGGTGCAGTCATCAAGGAGACTATCCGGTTCCAGGAATTCCCACCTCCTACAGGGGGACCATAGAGAGGAACTATAGGCAGGTAGTCACTCCAGGGCCTCGGGAGACAGAGAAGTGGGTAACAGTCAGGAGAGGGAAGGGCAAGAGGCAGATGCTAGAGAGTACCCCTGTGGTGGTCCCCCTTAAGAATAAGTACTCCTGTTTGAGTACTGCTGGAGGAGACGGCCTACCTGGAGGAGGCAACAGTGGTCACGCCTCTGGTGCAGAGTCTGGCTCTGTGGCTCAGAAGGGTAGGGAAAGGAAGAGGATGGCGGCAGTGATAGGGGACTCTATAGTTAGGGGGTCACACAGGCGATTCTGTGCACGCAGTAAAGAAACGCGGATGGTAGTTTGCCTCCCAGGTGCCAGGATCCGGGATGTTTCTGATTGCGTCCACGATATATTTAAGTGGGAAGAACAGCCAGATGTTGTGGTCCATATTGGTACCAGCGATATAGGCAGGAAAAGGGAGGAGGTCCTGAAAACAGACTACAGGGAGTTAGGAAGGAAGTTGAGAAGCAGGACCTCAAAGGCAGTAATCTCCGGATTACTGCCTGTGCCACGTGACAGTGAGTATAGGAATAGAATGAGGTGGAGGATAAATGTGTGGCTGAGAGTTTGGAGCAGGGGGAAAGGATTCAGATTTCTGGATCATTGGGACCTCTTTTGGGGTGGGTGTGACCTGTATAAAAAGGACGGGTTGCACTTGAATCTGACGGGGACAAATATCCTGGCAGGTGGGTTTGCAAAGGCTCTGCGGGGGAGAGCTTAAAATAGAATTGCCGGGGTGTGGGAACAAAACTGAAGTGACGGAGGAAAGGGAGGTTGGGTCACAAATAGAGAAGGTTTGGATACAGTGTGAAAGGGGGGATAGGCAGGTGATAGAGAAGGGATGCACTCAGACCGATGGTTTGAGATGTGTCTATTTTAATGTGAGGAGTATTATGAATAAAGTGGATGAGCTTAGACCGTGGATCAGTACTTGGAGCTATGATGTTGTGGCCATTACAGAGACTTGGATGGTACAGGGGTAGGAATGGCTACTCCAAGTGCCAGGCTTTAGATGTTTCCGAAAGGACAGGGAGGGAAGAAAAAGAGGTGGGAGCGTGGCACTGTTGATCAGAGATAGTGTCACGGCTACAGAAAGGGAGGAAGTCATGGAGGGATTGTCTATGGAGTTTCTGTGGGTGGAAGTTAGGGAGAGGAAGGGGTCAATTGCTCTACTGGGTGCTTTTTATAGACCATCCAATAGTAAAAAGGAACATCGAGGAGCAGATACAGAGACAGGTTGTTGTGGTGGGAGATTTCAATTTCCCAAATATTGATTGGCATCTCCCTGGAGTGAGTGGTTTAGATGGGATAGAGTTTGTTATCTGTTTTCAGGCAGGTTTCTTGACACAATATGTAGATAAGCCTACAAGAGTACTTGATCTGGTATTGGGAAATGAACCTGATCAGGTGTCAGGTCTCTCACTGGGGAAGCATTTTGGAGATAGTTATCACAATTCTATCTCCTTTACCATAGCACTGGAGAGGGATAAGAACAAACAAGTTAGGAAAGTGTTTAATTGGAGTACAGGGAAATATGAGGCTCTCCAGAAGGACTTGGAAGCATAAATTGGGAACAGATGTTCTCAGGGAAATATACAGCAGAAATGTGGCAAACATTCAGGGGATATTTGCGTGGAATTCTGCAGAGGTACATTCCAATGAGACAGGGAAAGGATGGTAGGGTACAGAAACCATGGTGTACAAAGGCTGATGTAAATCTAGTCAAAAAGAAGAGCTTATGAAGCGTTCAAAAAACTAGGCAATGATAGAGATCTAGAAGATCATAAGGCTAGCAGGGAGGAGTTTAAGAATGAAATTAGGAGAGCCAGAAGGGGCCATGAGAAGGTCTTGGCCAATAGGAATAAGGAAAACCCCAAGGCATTCTACAAGTATGTGAAGACCAAGAGGATAAGACATGAGAGAATAGGACAAATCAAGTGTGACAGTGGGAAAGTGTATATGGAACCGGAGGAGATGGCAGGGTATTAATGAATACTTAGCTGCAGTATTCACTATGGAAGAGGATCTTGGTGACTGTAGGGATGATTTGTAGTGGACTTAAAAGCTTGAGCATGTAGATATTAAGGACGAGGATGTGCTGAAGGCTTTGGAAAGCATCACGTTGGTTAAGTCACTGGGACCAGACGGGATGTACCCGAGGCTACTGTGGGAAACAAGGGAGGAGATTGCTGAGCCTCTGGCAATGATCTTTGCATCATCAATGAGGACAGGAGAGGTTCCAGAAGATGGGAGGGTTGCGGATGTTGCTCCCTTATTCAAGAAAGGGAGTAGCAATAGCCCAGGAAATTATAGAACAGTGAGTCTTACTTCAGTGGTTGGTTATTTGATAGAGAAGATCCTGAGAGGAAGGATTTATGAACATTTGGAGAGGCATTATATGATTATGAATAGTCAGCATGGCTTTGTCAAAGGTAGGTTGTGCCTTACGAGCTGATTGAACTTTATGAAGATGTGACTAAACACATTAATGAAGGTAGAGCTGTAGATGTAGAGTATATGGATTTTAGCAAGGCATTTGATAAGGTACCCCAGGCAAGGCTTACGGAACTCAACTCCATTGCCAATAGATTTATCTATTTCTGCACTTCTTGGCTCTGTACTCCCTAGTAGTTTGTCTAGACTAATTGTTAATCTCTTGTTAGACACACTTTGCGAATATGGGCTCAGTTTAGGAAATTTTATGGTTTCTATGGTTTTTCCTATTCCAGTCCTATCTTACATAATCACCTTTTTTTACCTACTATGTATGATTCAACATTCCAAGATTGGTATAGGAAGGGCATTAGACATTTTGAAGATCTTTTTATCGATAATCGCTTCGCATCTTTTCAACAGCTCTCTGCTAAGTTCAATCTGCCTAATGCCCATTTTTTTAGATATCTCCAAATTAGACACTTTATTAATCCTTTAATTCCTAACTTCCCTGAAATGCCTGAGAAAAATGTTATGGATTTATTTATTTCTATTAATCTGGGTAAAGGTTTAATATCATTTATTCGTGATAAATTAGCATTCTTACGGTGTGCCCCAGTGGATAAAATTAGAATGGCTTGGGAGCATGATTTAAACAGATCTTTATCTGATGAGATTTGGGACTCGATTCTCAAATTGGTTAATTCAACCTCTCTCTGTGCTCGCCATTGCCTTTTACAGTTTAAGATTGTTCATAGAGTCCATATGTCCAAATCTAAATTATCTTGATTTTACCCTAATATTAGTCCTCTTTGTGATAAATACAAAAGGGGCGAGGCCTCTCTTATTCATATGTACTGGTCCTGTCCTAGCTTAGAGAAATTTTGGAAAGATGTCTTCATAACTTTATCCTATATTCTGAATCACCATTTAGTACCTAACCCTTTAATTGCTCTGTTTGGTTTTTTGGGTGAGACAGATATACGTTTGAGTTCGACTAAGTGTCGAATATTATCTTTTGCTTCTCTCCTGGCTAAACGTTTAATCCACCTTAGATGGAGAGATGTTGCCCCGCCCACGCATGCTCAATGGCTTAATGATATTATGTCCTGCTTAGACCTTGAAAAAATTAATTATTCAGTTCTTAATTCGGATATAAAGTTCCATAAGGTCTGAGGACCTTTTATTGAGTACTTTTATAACCTTCCTCTTAATTAAGGTTTTTTTTTTCGGTCCCTTGCTTTCAGCTCTCTTTTTTGGTAGTAGGCATTATTATCTTCTGTTTTCAAGTGTATTTACAGTTTTGGGGGTTTGAATGTCCTGATTTATATGCTCTATATTGTGTTGTGGTTGGTCTGGAGTTTTTTTTTGTTGTGGGGCTTGGGGAGGATACTAACTTTACATGACTTCAATTTGGGTGGTTTTTCAATTACCTTTTTTGTATTTTATTATTATTGTATGTTTATTTTTGCACTATTAATTTTCTTCATTTTGGTTTGGGGTTTTTCTTACCTGTAGTGTTGTCGAAAAAGCATTAAAAAATTTTTTTTAAAAAGGCTTACTGAGAACGAAAGGAGGTATGGGATCCAAGTGGACATTGCTATGTGGATCCAGAACTACTTTGCTAACAGAAGGCAAAGAGTGGTTGTAGACAGGTCACATTCTGCATTGAGGCCGGTGACCAGTGATGTGCCTCAGGGATCTGTTCTGAGACCCTTACACTTGGTGATTTTTATAAATGTCCTGGATGGGGAAGTGGAGGGATGGGTTAGTGAATTTGCTGATGCCACAAAGGGTGGAGGTGTTGTGGATAGGGTGGAGGACTGTCAGAGGTTACAGCGGGACATGATGCCAAACTGGGCTGAGAAGTGGCAGATGGAGTTCAACCCAGATAAGTGTGAAGTTGTTCATTTCGGTAGGTGAAATATGATGGCAGAATATGTTATTAATGGTAAGACTCTTGGCAGTGTGCAGGATTAGAGGGATCTTGCCGTCCGAGTCCGCAGGATGCTCAAATCAGCTGCGCGGGTTGACTCTGTGGTTAAGAAGGCGTATGGTGTATTGGCTTCATCAATCGTGGAATTGAATTTACAAGCCGAGAGGTAATGTTGCAGCTATATAGGACCCTGCTCGACCCCATTTAGAGTACTGTGCTCAATTCTGGTCACCTCACTATAGGGAGGATGTGGAAGCCATAGAAAGGGTGCAGAGGAGATTTACAAAGATGTTGCCTGGATTGGGGAGCAGGCCTTATGAGAATAGGTTGAGTGAACTCGGCCTTTTCTCCTTGGAGTGACGGAGGATGAGTGGTGACCTGATAAAGGTGTATAAGATGATGAGAGGCATTGATCATGTGGATAGTCAGAGGGTTTTTCCCAGGGCTGAAATGACTAGCACGGGAGGGCACAGTTTTAAGGTACTCGGAAGTAGGTACAAAGGAGATGTCAGGGGTAAGTTTTTTACGCAGAGAGTGGCGAGTGCGTGGAAAGGGCTGCCGGCAACGGTGGTGGAGGCGGATACGATAGGGTATTTTAAGAGACTCCTGGATAGATACATTGAGCTTAGAAAAATAGAGGCTATGGGTAATCCTAGGTAGTTCTAAGGTAAGGACATGTTCGGCACAGCTTTGTAGGTAAAGGGCCTGAATTGTGCTGCAGGATTTCTATATTTCTATCTTTCTATTCCACTATCATATCTGCCACCCTGCCTGCACTGTACGATGGGTAACAAAGACCAGATCTTTTAACCTGTTTCTTTGGCCTCAGCCTCTTCTTATCAAAGCCTGACAACTCCTACCCTCATCGCTGACCTACTTCCCAACAATGGCCGCCCCGTTTGCCCCTTCTGTACTTTTATTTAATTTGCAGTGCTCTGCTCCCTACGCTGATCAGACCTCTGGAATGTTCGAACGCCTGTCTCCTCCTTCATCGCTACGGGTCGGGATGAAATTCTGGGACTGACCATGGGGATCAGCGTTCCCTTAGATGATCCCACCACCAATTCCTCAGCTGTGGACCATCCGGCATCCATTGTTTCTCACCCCACAACGCACACAACTGTCTACAGCTCCCTCTCAGCACCCCTCCTCCCTCCAGTCTCCATCTTGTATCCCAGACCTCTCTCCCATCCCTACCTACAATCTCCCTCTATTGTCCTCATTTTCCTCCCTCCTCCTCTCTCCCCTTTCTCTACCCATCACTCTCCCTCCTCTCCACTTTCCCACTTCCCTCCACCCCAGTCATTCTCCTCTCACCCCTCCATTCTCCTCAATGTCCACCCCCCTCCCTTGCGATGTTCAGCCGGGGGGGGGATACAGGGACTCAAGTCACCTCATTGTAGCAAGGATGTGGAAGCTTTAGAGAGAGTGCAGAATAGATTTACCAGGACGAAGTCTGGATTAGAGAGTATGTCTTGTCAGGAGAGGTTGAGTGAGTGAGGACTTTTCCCTTTGGAGTGAAGGAGGATGAGAGGTGACGTGATGGAGGTGTACAAGATGGTACAAGGCATAGATCGAGCAGACAGCCAAACTTTATCCCAGGAAAGAAGTGACTAATACCAGGGGGTGTAATATTAAAGTGACTGGAGGAAAGTAGAGGGTGGATGTCAGAGGTAAAGTTCTTTACACAGAGAGTGGTGGGTGTGTGGAACACCCTGCGGTATAGACAGATACATTCGGGGTTCTGTGTGTACCTCCTCCCCTTGCAGGGTGTTCCACACACCCACCACTCTCTGTGTAAAGAACAATTTCTGACATCCACCCTATACTTTCCTCCAGTCATTTTAAAATTACACCCCCTGGTATTAGCCACTTCTTCCCTGGGGAAAGGTCTGGCTGTCCACTTGATCTATGCCTCTTACCATCTTGTCCACCTCCATCAATCACCCCTCATCCTCCTTAACTCGAAAGAAAAAGCCCGCACTCACTCGACCTCTCTTCACAAGACCTGCTCTCTAATCCAGATATTGTCCTGGTAAATCTATTCTGCACTCTCTCTGAAGCTTCCACATCCTTCCTACAATGAGGTGACCTGTGACCCTCTCACACATAATGAGCATGTGAAGATCGTAAAGGGAAGAGAGGAGGGGACATTGAAAAGAAGGGAGGGGTAAGAAGGGAATGACTTCCCCCCCACACCTCTAATCACCTCGCTTCATCCCACACACCAGACATTAATCCCATCCCCCACCTCCGGTCTCCCTCCACTTTCCCTTCCCCTGATGTCTCCTCCCCACCCTTCTTCCTCTTCCCTTGGTCTTCCCTCCACCCCAGTCTTTCCTCTCCTACCCCTCCACTCGCCTTCACTCTTCCCCATTCCCTTCCTCCCCACCGTGGCCTTTACAATGTTTCCCTGCTCCCCATGTGTGTCAGGGCAGACTGGGTTGGGTGGTTCTGCTCACCTCATTATGGGAAGGATGTGGAAGCTTTCGAGAGTGTGCTCAGGCTTTTATCACTGGAGTGAAGGAGGATGAGAGGGGACTTGATAAAGGTGTAAAGGATGGGAAGAGGAATGGATCAAATGGACAGCCAGCTATATTTTTTCCCTAGGACGAATGTGGCTAATACCAAGGGTCATAATTTTCAAAGCTAAGGTTTTTTCTTTATATTTTTTACACACAGAGAGTCATGGGCGCATGGACGTCCTGCCAGGGGTGGTGGTAGATTCAGATATATTAGGGGTATTTAAGAAACACTGAGATAAATATTGAGATTATCCACACTGGTTCAGGAGCCTGATGGTTTGAAGGGTAGTGTGGGAGCTAAGGCTCCTGTACCTCCTTCCCGATGGCAGCAGTGAGAAGACAGCATGGACTGGATGGTGGGGTCCTTGATGATGGATGCTGCTTGTAGATGTGTTTAATGGTGGGGAGGGCTTTTCCTGTGATGGACTGGGCTGCATCCACTACTGTTCTGATCTTGGTCATTGGTGTTTCCAGACCAGGCTGTGATGCAACCAGTCAGAAATACTCTCCACCACACATCTATAGAAGTTGGTTAAATCTTTAGGGGACAGACTGAATCTGTGCAAACTTCTCAGAAAGTAGAGGAGCTGCCATGCCTTCTTTGTAATGACACTTACATACTGGTCCCAGGACAGATCCTCTTATCGTACAAGATGTCTGTTCAAGAGTCTGATGACAGTGGGGGTAGAAGCTGTCCTTGAGCCTGGTGGTACGTGCTTTCAGACTTTTGTATCTACTGCCCGATGGGAGGGGAGATGAGAGAATGTCTGGGGTGGGGTATTTGATTATGCTGGCTGCTTTACTGAGGCACCAAGAAGGGTAAACAATGTCTGTCTGTACTTCTTGCCATAGTAATTCTAATATTCTAATAATGTGTTTTAATAATCAGTAATAATCAGTTTATAATAATAAATTATAACTGAAGACACAGCAGATTTCTATAGATGTACTGTGGAGATCATTGTAACTGGTTGTATCACTGTCTGATATGGAGATACCAAAGCACAAGATTGAAAAAAGCTACTGAGGGTTGTAAACTCAACCAGCTCCATCATGGTCACTGGCCTCCCCACCATCGAGGACATCTTCAAATGCCCTGGTCTCCTCCACATCCCTCTCCCTAAACTGTAACCTGATGACTGACTTCCCACTCTGTCCCCAATACCATCTCTACAAACTTATAAAAACAACTAATCCTGAAACATGATGTCGATGGAGAGCTCAGCCAGGCACCATCTTGACCATCGATTGTACAACACTCCCCAGACACCATCTTGACCATCTATTGTACAACACTCCCCAGACACCATCTTGACCATCGATTGTACAACACTCCCCAGACACCATCTTGACCATCTATTGTACAACACTCCCCAGACAGCATCTTGACCATCGATTGTACAACACTCCCCAGACACCATCTTGACCATCTATTGTACAACACTCCCCAGACAGCATCTTGACCATCGATTGTACAACACTCCCCAGACACCATCTTGACCATCGATTGTACAACACTCCCCAGACACCATCTTGACCATCGATTGTACAACACTCCCCAGACACCATCTTGACCATCGATTGTACAACACTCCCCAGACTCCATCTTGACCATCTATTGTACAACACACCCCAGACACCATCTTGACCATCTATTGTACAACACTCCCCAGATACCATCTTGACCATCTATTGTACAACACACCCCAGACACCATCTTGACCATCGATTCTACAACACTCCCCAGACACCATCACCATCGATTGTACAACACTCCCCAGACACCATCTTGACCATCTATTGTACAACACTCCCCAGACACCATCAATCACTGTCATGGGGCTGCTGGACTGATTTACAGTTTCCTACACCATATCTTCTGAATAATTGTCTATTGGTGCTCCAACAATTCTAACAGAAACATCTCACAGGTTAATTTTTCGTGAGGGAACAAAGGATGTTTCATTATGACAGATACAAAGTAACATTTCATAAATGTAAATTGGTCAGTGGATGTAAATAATCTGGAATGGGTTGGGAGGTGGTGGGTGGAGAGATTCCATCAACATTACTGAAGATTTATTCTGGGCAACACACAGTGACACAATCATGAAGAAGGCACACCAGAAGCTATATCTCATTAGGAGATTGAGCAGATTTGCCTTGTTACCAAAGACTCCAGCAAATTTCTACAGATGTACCGTGGAGAGGATTCTGATGGGTTGTATCACTGTCTGGTGTGGAGGGGCCACCGCACAGGATCGGAAAAGCTGCTGAGGGTTGTAAACTCAGCCAGCTCCATCATGGGCTCTATCTTCCCCATCATCGAGGACATTTTCAAAAGCAGATGCATCAAAGATTAAAGTTCAGATTAAATTTATTATCGATGCACTTGTTTATTACTGTAACAAACACAAGAAAATCAGCAGATGCCAGACATCCAAAGCAACACACACAAAATGCTGGAGGAATTTAGCAGGTCAGGCAACATCTGTGGAAAAGAGTAAACTCTCAATGATTCAGACCAAGACACTTCTTCAGGACTGAGAGGGAAGGGGGAAGATGCCTGAATTAAAAGGTGGAGGTAGGGGAGAGAGGTTGGCTGGAAGGTGATAGGTGAAGCCAGGTGGGTGGAAAAGGTCAAGGGCTGAAGAAGAAAGAATCTGATAGGAGACCAGAGTGGACAATAGGAGAAAGGAGAGGAGAATGTGAACCAGGGGTAAGTAACAGTTGGGTGAGAAGAAATAAAAGGTCAGAGTGGAGAATAGAGGAAGTAGGAGGAGGAGGGGGGAATTTTGTTCAGCAGAAGGAGAAATCGATATTCATACCAGCAGGTTAGAGGGTACAGAAGGAATATAATGTGTTGCTCCTTGACCTTGAGGGTGGCCTCATCTTGGCACAAGAGGAGACCATGGATCAACATGTCAGAACGGGAATGGGAATAGTCATTAAAATATTTGGCCATCAGGAAATCCCGCTTATGGTGGATAGTGCGGAGGTGCTCGAGAAGCTGTTCCCCCAGCTTACGACAGGTCTCACCATTGTAGAGGAAACCACACCGGGAACACTGGACAACAGACAGCAGATTCATGGTTGATGTGTTGCCTCACCTGTTTGGGGCCCTGAATGGAGAAGAGGGAGGAGGTGTCGGGGCAGGGGTAGCACTTAGGCCACTTGCAGGGGTAAGTGCTGGGATGGAGATTAGTGGGAAGGGATAAATGGACAAGGCAATTGTTGAAGAAGCGACCACTGTGAAAAGCAGAGGGGTGGTGGGGGAGAGAAGGTAAAGATATGTTTCATGGTCTGATCTCTTTGGATATGGCTGAAGTTTCAGAGCATAATTTGTTGGAGAGGGAGGCTGATGGGTGGTAGATGAGGACAAGAAGGACGATCACTATTATGACAGTGGGAAGGTAGAGTGAGTGCAGATGTACGTGAAATGGAGGAGTTGTGGGTGAGGGAGGGGAAACTCTGTTCTTTAAATGAGGAGAACATCTCTGATGTCTTGGAATGGAAAACCACAACCTGTGAACAGATGTTGCAGAGGTGTGGAGGTGCATCTTGGGTCAAGATGAGGCCACCCTCAATGTGGAGGAGCGACACCTTATACGGGTAGCCTCCTACCTATTCGTATGAATATCGATGTCTCCTTCCGGTACGCAAAATTTATTCCCCCACCCATCACCAGCATCCAAATCTGTCCACTGAAATACACACACTCCCCTATCCTTTGCTCTGTAATACCTCTAACCTTCACTCTCAAATCCCTCTCCTCACATCTCCCTCTCGGCATTCACTCTGTCTGCATTACTCTCTTTTCAGTCTCTCCTTCCCTCCCTCTAGTTGGAGTGTCAATCTCACTGATCTCTCTGCCCAACTTTCCTCATACAGTCATCACTCTCTCTTCACTCGCCTCATTCCTCACACTCCAGCATCCCACCTCTCTCCATCCCTCTCCCCTGTGTGTTTTCACTCATTTCCTTCTGTCCACGTAGTGAATTACTCAATTCCCACGGCAGTCGTTTCTATGTCTCATCAGTCACCGTGTAACTCTTCACAGTCATTCCTTCCTTCCTCTCTGTGACCATCCTCCCCTCTCACCTCCATCACTCCGCTCCTCCGTCCAGTACCACTCAGTCACTCCACACCTCTCCACTCATTCCTCCCAGCCTACTCTCTCCAACCCCCAACAGAGCTTCATCCCTCACGACTCACCAAACCCAACCCAACAGACAGGAGAGAGGAACCACTGACTCCATCATTCACACCCCTACCCACAATGCACTGTACATCCAGTAGGTGAACTGGTCCATGGGAGTTTCAGCCTCACAGAGTGACAGAGACTGAATGAACACAGACAGACATGAGACTTGCTACCTGAGGATGTGTCTCCCGCTGGGACAGAGGACAGTTCCTGGGTGTGTTCTCCAGTAGACAATCCTGTAGACTGTTCCAGTATTGAAGTCTCCAGGTCTGGAACAAAGTAACACAGACACGGGAGATTGACAGACCTTAAACATCACAACAGGGACAAGCAGTTGTACAGACGAACGTTTCTCCAGATGCTGGGAATCCAGAACAATGCACAGAAAATGCTGAAGGTCCATCAGCATCTCTGGAGGAGAAAAAACAGTCGAAGTTTTGGGGCAAGTTACTTCTTCAGGACTGGAAAGGAAGGGGGCAGAAGCCCGAATAAGAAGGTGGAGAGTGTACAAGCTGGCAGGTGATAGGTGAAGCCAGGCAGTGAGAAGATGTCTGGAAATGTGAGCAGGATGATGCGAGAAGCTGGGAGGTGATATGTGGAAAAGGTAAAGAGATGAAGCAGGTGAAATCCAACGAGACAGGACAGTGGACAATGGATTAAATAGATGGAGGAGGGGGACCAGAGGGAGGAGATGGGCAGATGAGGAGAGGGGAAGGGCTAAGAGGAGAGCCCGAATGGGAATGGAAAAAGAGGGAAGTGGGAGGGAGAAGAATTTACAGGATGTAAGAGAAATCGATATTCATGCCATCAGGTTGGTGGTGACCCTGACAGACTATGAGGTGTTGCTCTTCAAACCTGGGGGTGGTCTCATCAAGTTAGAGGAGGCAGTGGACAGTCATATCAGAAGGGAATGGTAAGTAGAATTAAATTGGGTAGCCACCGGAACAGGAATTTAACAAAGAGGTCTCTAATTTGAAAAGAAACGAAAACCATCTAGTCACCATTCACCACCTCTCCCTCCCAAAGTTTCTGTGACTGGACACGTCTCTCAGACAAAGTCCAGATGAATATCGAGGACCAAAGGAGGGAAAGATCGTTCTATTCATCGACCCTCACAAACCCCATCATGAATACCTGAGCTCAGAGACCCTGCTGGGCTGGTGGTCAACCCTGGACCAGGCTCTCCTGTCGTTGTTTCCTGGGCTTCCCAAGTGGTGTCTGACTGGGAATCTGTACCTGAGCTCACAGACCCTGCTGGGCCGGTGGTCAACCCTGGACCAGGCTCTCCGGTCACCAATCCCTGGCGTTCCCGAGTTGTGTCCGACAGATGTTCTGCAATAAGTAAAGATACAATGGAAGGGTAAAGTAGTAAACAAGTTTTACCTTCAATCAGGAAGGAACTCAATGGCAGGAACAGGAGGCTCAAGTCCAGGTCAAATCTGTCCTCTGAAATACACACACTCCCCTCTCCTTTGGCCTTTAATATCTCTACCCTTGTCTCTCAAATCCCTCTCCTCACATCTCCCACATTGCACCTCCCTCTCCACCCCTCTCACCCATTTTCTGCTGTCCACGTACTGAATTACTCATGACTAGAATCAACTCGTGCCAGAGTGAGGACCTGGACCCACTGTGATTTGCCTATCACAATAGCTCTACAAATCAAATCAAATTAAGCTTAATTATCATTCAAACCATACATGGATACAGCCGAACGAGATCGCATTCCTCTGGGGACAAGGTACAAAACATTCAAAATAGCAAGCAAACATTCAAAAACACTGAGTAACATAGTTCAGAATATCGAGCAAAGAAGCATCTTCACTTGAAAAGGAAATCATACACAGTCCAAGACCCTGAGAGACAATGTCCAGCAGTCGATGGTACTGTCTCCCGGCAGTGTACAGACACACGCAATCCAGCCTGTCAGTCCACCGCTCAAACACGATAGGGCAGAGACGGGTGGAGTGACTGAGTGACACAGGAGGGAGGGGAGGAGTGATGGAGGTGGGAGGGGAGGATGGTCACAGAGAGGAAGTGAGGATTGACTGTGAGGAGTTACACGGTGACTGATGAGACATAGAAACGACCGGAGTGGGATTTGAGTAATTCAGTACATGGACAGAAGGAAATGGGTGAAAACACACAGGAGAGAGGGATGGAGAGAGAGGTGGGATGCTGGAGTGGGAGGAATGAGGCGAGTGAAGAGGGAGTGATGACCGTGTGAGGAGAGTTGGGCAGAGAGATCAGTGAGAGTGACACTCCAAATGGAGGGAGGAAAGGAGAGACTGAAAAGAGAATGATGCAGACAGAGTGAATGCTGAGAGAGGGGGATGTGAGGAGAGGGATTTGAGAGACAAGGGTGGAGGATTGGAGGATGGGGAACAGAGGGAGATGTTGGACAGATGAGGTGAAGAGAAGGACCAAGATGGGAGCCGGAGTGGGGATGCAGATCGAGAGAAGTGGTAGGGGTAGAAATTACCGGAAGTTACAGAAATCAATGTTCATGTCGTCAGGATGGAGGCTACCCAGAAGGAATGTGAGGTGTTACCCCTCCATCCTGATTCTGGCCTCATCAGGTGAGTGCAGGAGTCCTTGGACAGACACGTCGGAATGGGAATGGGGAATTGAATTGAAATAGGTAGCCACTGGGACAACAATTTGGAAAGGAGGTCTCTGATCTGAAGAGAGACCAAAACCATCCAGTCCCTGTTCAGCAACTCTCCCTCATGAATGTCTGTGACCAGTCACTACTCTCAGTCAAAGCCCAGATGAATATTTGGGGCTGAAGGAGAGAAAGATCGTTCCCTTCAATGATCCCCACCACAGTTACCCGAGCTCGCAGACCCTGCTGGGGGGGTGGTCAAACCCAAATCAGGCTCTCCAGTCACTGATATCCGGATTTCCTGAGTTCTATCCGACTGGGAATCTGTACCGGAGCTCGCAGACCCTGCTGGGGTGGTGGTCAAACCCAGACTCGGCTCACTTGTCTCTGATCCCCTCTAATTTCCTGTTTAATACCTCCAACCCTTGTCGGCCAAACCCATCTTGTCACGTGTCCCTCTCTCTGTCTGAATCACTCTCCTGTCAGTCACTCCTTCCTTCCCTCAGTTGGAGTGTCCCCTTCACTAATCTCTCTCCGTCTCCCCTTCCCCTCTGCATCTCCCCATCTCCCCCTCTCCTCAGACCCTCACCATCTCCCTCTCCCCTCGGCCTCAACGTCACTCCCCGTCTCCCCTTCCCCTCGACCCCTCACCATCTCCCCCTCTCCTCGGACCCTCACCATCTCCCCCTCCCCTCTGCCTCAACGTCACTCCCACTCTCCTTGTCCACTCCCCATCTACCCCTGTCCTCTGCACATTACCTGAGCCTCTCCCTCTCCCCCTCCCCTCTGCATCTCCCTCTTTCTCTCTCCCTCTCCTCAGCCTCTCCCTCCCCTCTGCCCATCACCTCTCCCCCTCCCCTCTCTCCCCCTCCCCTCTCCTCTGCCCCTCCCCCTCTACCCCACACCTCGGGCGCTCCCTGTGGTGGAGATATGACGTGTAAGACCTACAAGTTAAGACCTACAAGTATCTGGGAGTACAGTTAGACGAGAAGCTAGACTGGACTGCCAACACAGATGCCTTGTGCAGGAAGGCACAGAGTCGACTGTACCTCCTAAGAAGGTTGGCGTCATTCAATGTCTGTAGTGAGATGCTGAAGATGTTCTATAGGTCAGTTGTGGAGAGCGCCCTCTTCTTTGTGGTGGCGTGTTGGGAAGGAAGCATTAAGAAGAGGGACGCCTCACGTCTTAATAAGCTGGTAAGGAAGGCGGGCTCTGTCGTGGGCAAAGTACTGGAGAGTTTAACATCGGTAGCTGAGCGAAGGGCGCTGAGTAGGCTACGGTCAATTATGGATAACTCTGAACATCCTCTACATAGCACCATCCAGAGACAGAGAAGCAGTTTCAGCGACAGGTTACTATCGATGCAATGCTCCTCAGACAGGATGAAGAGGTCAATACTCCCCAATGCCATTAGGCTTTACAATTCTACCGCCAGGACTTAAGAACTTTTTAAAAGCTATTATTAATGCTTTTTGAGATAGTGATTTAGATGCATATCATATTTTTTACTGAGTTAAGTATTGTATGTAATTAGTTTTGCTACAACAAGTGTATGGGACATTGGAAAAAAGTTGAATTTCCCCATGGGGATGAATAAAGTATCTATCTATCTATCTAAGACCGTGATTGGAGAGAGTTCTGAGCATGCGCAGAAATCTGAGAAAGATCGAGAAACATCGAGAAGCATGGCACTTTGAGACTCATCTGGTTTTGCTGCTGTTGTCAATAAAATTCTATTCTTCCAGAATATGTTTCGTTATTAGAAACCCACGGAACGTATTAATATAAAGAACATGACATAGTGTCAGAAGTTGGTCTGGAAATATAATCCGTTTTCTCCGGGAGAATCGAAGATAATCGGAAAAAACTGAGTTTGCACTGTTTTGGTGTTTGCTAACAGTTTTACAAATGGAAGGGCTGCGACCGGCACCGACACTTCATTTGTTGGGGAACTGGAGAAAATTTAAACAACGTTTTGAGATTTATGTATCGGCGATCGGAGCAGATAAAATCCCCCTCTCCCTCTTACCCCCTCCCCGTCCCCTCTGCCCCTCCCTTTCTTCCCCTCACTCCCTCCATTTCCTGTCAGACTCACTCCACCCTCTCCCCTGCTCCCTCCATTTCCTGTCAGCCTCACTCCCCCTTCCCCTCACTCTCACCCTGCTCCCTCCATTTCCTGTCCGCCTCACTCCCCCCTCCGCTCACTCTCACCCCTGCTCCCTCCATTTCCTGTCAGCCTCACTCCCTCCATTTCCTGTCAGCCTCACTCCCCCCTCCCCTCACTCTCACTCCTCACTCCCTCCATTTCCTGTCAGCCTCACTCCACCCTCTCCCCTCACTCTCATCACTGCTCCCTCCATTTCATGTCAGCCTCACTCCCTCCATTTCCTGTCAGCCTCACTCCCCCCTCCCCTCACTCTCACCCCTGCTCCATTTCCTGTCAGCCTCACTCCCCCCTCCCCTCTCTCTCACCCTGCTCCCTCCATTTCCTGTCAGCCTCACTCCCCCTCCCCTCACTCTCACCCTGCTCCCTCCATTTCCTGTCAGCCTCACTCCACCCTCTCCCCTCACTCCCTCCATTTCCTGTCAGCCTCACTCCCCTCACTCCCTCCATTTCCTGTCAGCCTCACTGCACCCTCCCCTCACTCTCACCCCTGCTCCCTCCATTTCCTGTCAGCCTCACCCTCCCTCACTCCAGGGGATGGGTAGACTCTCTCCCGGCAGCTGACACAGCATTGTGGGCCGAAGGGCCTGTGCTGTACTGTACTGTTCTGTGTTCTATGATCTCTGTCACAGGTCAGACTGGGCAGTTTCATTCTGACCCCGGTGTGAAGGGGGATATGGGAAAGGTGATCACAGACCACGGGCAGGGCAGCCGACTGGAAAACTCAGCCCGTGGTGTGTGTTGGTGACTCAGGACGTCCCAGAATTTCCCCACAACTACCACACTGCTGTGCCACTGGGGAACGGTGACCTACCTGTACAGTACACAGCGTTACTCCCGGGTGTCGGCCACAGCCAATACACAAAGTAACCGGAGCAGTTCTTCACCCTGATCTCCTGGCTCCAGGAACAGGTGTTTTCACCCCGGGTGAAGCAGACGGTCCTGGTCACCTCCCCCTCTCCCACGTTGGGATGGGGACCTGGAATGAGATTTATAAACACTGTAAAATGTACCCAGTCCCACAGTACAGCGGGGAATGTGAATCAGGACCCACTGTAAATCAGTGGTTCACAACCCACGGTCCGGTCCGGCCTCAGTCAGCACTGAGCTGCTACCCTCTCCCTCTCCACCCCACCCTCCCCGCAGCAGCACCTTCATCTTCTGAATGAGCCTCCCATGAGGGACCTTGTCAAACGTCTGAGGGATCTCACTGAAACCTATCTGAAGAGATCCGGGTCATCAGTTTGACCCTCCCCAAAAATAACCGAGCCCCACTGATGTAAACTCTGACCCTACCGTTTAACCAGCCTGGGTACAGCCCGGAGCAGTGATAGTGTGGAACGACCGTCTCCGGAATCTTCCATCCTCTGGAACTGAAACAACAATCAGAAAGTCAGTCCCTGATCTGAGGGAGTTTATTCACCCTGTCCGTACCCTGTCTCTGGTCAATAACACCCCAATCCTGGGAATTCCCTCTCTGTTGTACCTCCCCCTTGTCTCTACCCCGAGAATGTGGGATCTTCCCTCTCCTTGTATTTACTCCCCATCTCAGTGTAGTCACTGATGATCCCGGTCTTCCTGCATTTCCCATTCACACACCCCTTGTTCCCCTGTTTACATTCCCCTTCTGTGTCCAGTTTCTCAGTGATTATCTCCTCACTTTACCTGTTAAATCTGTACCATCCCACAGCAAGATTTCCATCACCCATCCATTGTCCACCGGTACACTCAGTGTTGGAACAATCCGTGCTCCTCCAGGGCTGATCCAGGACGGTGTGGGTTTCACACGGATCACCGAGTGCAGAGTCTGTGACTGAGGGACAGAACGATGTTCAGTGTTAATGTACAGCTCACATACCCCATCCTCTTTCCCTGACAAACACAACCGCCATCAGCACTTCCACCCTCAGCTACCCCTGGGCAACAATATTTATTTTTATTCCTCGAAGGGACGTGAGTTTCAGAGTCTAAACCAGTGTATAACTACCCCTCCAGAGGTTCCCTTGAGAAGGTGGTGGTGGTGGCCTGTCCTTGGCCTGTAGCAATCCTTGATGTGTGGGGACACCCACAATGATGATCCGGAGTTCCAGGGTTTTGACCCAGTGACACTGAAGGAGCAGCAATGTATTTCCAAGGCATGGCAATATGTAATTTGTAGGGAAAGATCCGGAAAATTCCACAAACCCCCACTGTCCATAGCCCTCTCTCAGCATCACCCCTCCACTCCAGCCCCCTCTCAACACCCCTCCTCCACTCCAGCCCCCTCAATAGACAATAGACAGTAGGTGCAGGAGTAGGCCATTCGGCCCTTCTAGCCAGCACCGCCATTCACTGTGATCATGGCTGAACATACACAATCAGTACCCCGTTCCTGCCCTCTCCACAAATCCCTCGATCCCGCTATCTATAAGAGCTCTATCTAACTCTCTTGAAAGCATCCAGAGACTTGGCCTCCACTGCCTTCTGGGGCAGAGCATTCCACATATCCACCACTCTCTGGGTGAAAAAGTTTTTCCGCATCTCTGTTCTAAATGACCTACCCATTCCATCGTCCCTTCTCCACTCCAGTCCCCTCTCAGCATCCCTCCTCCACTCCACTCACCTCTCAGCATTCCTCCTCCACTCCAATCCCCTCTCAGCATCCCTCCTCCACTCCAGCCCCCTCTCAGCATCCCTCCTCCACTCCAGCCCCCTCTCAGCATCCCTCCTTCAGTCCAGTCCTGTCTCAACATCCCTCCTCCACTCCAGCCACCTCTCAGCATCCCTCCTCCACTCCAGCCCCCTCTCAGCATCCCTCCTCCAGTCTAATCCCCACTCAGCATCCCTCCTCCACACCAATACCCTCTCAGCATCCTCCTCCACTCCAATCCCTTCTCAGCATCCCCCTCCACTCCAATCACCACAGCATCCCTCCTGCACTCCAGCCCCCTCTCAGCATCCCTCCTGCACTCCACTCCCCTCTCAGCATCCCTCCTGCACTCCACTCCCCTCCCTGCATCCCTCCTTCAGTCCAATCCCGTCTCAACATCCCTCCTCCACTCGTTCCCTCTCAGCATCCCTCCTCCAGTCCAGTCCCGTCTCAGCATCCCTCCTCCACTCCACTCCCCTCTCAGCATCCCTCCTCTAGTCCAGTCCCATCTCAACATCCCTCCTCCACTCCCATCCCCTCTCAACATCCCCCCTCCACTCCAGTCCCCTCTCAGCATCCCTCCTCCAGTCCAGTCCCATCTCAACATCCCTCCTCCACTCTAGTCCCCTCTCAGCATCGCCCACTCCACACCAATCCCTTCTTAGCATCCCTATTGCACTCCAGCCCCCTCTCAGCATCCCCCGCCTCTCTACACCCCTCTCAGCATCCCTCCTTACGTCCAGTCCCCTCTCAGCATCCCTCTTCGTCCAGTCCTGTGTCAACATCTCTCCTCCACTCCAGTCTCCTCTCAGCATCCCTCCTTCACACCCGTCCCGTCTCAACATCTCTCCTCCACTCCAGTCCCCTCTCAGCATCCCTCCTCCACTCCAGTCCCGTCTCAGCATCCCTCCTCCACTCCACTCCCCTCTCAGCATCCCTCCTCCAGTCCAGTCCCCTCTCAGCATCCTTCCTCCACTCCAGTCCCCTCTCAGCATCCCTCTTCCACTCCAGTCCCGTCTCAGCATCCCTCCTCCACTCCACTCCCCTCTCAGCATCCCTCCTCCAGTCCAGTCCCCTCTCAGCATCCTTCCTCCACTCCACTCCCCTCTCAGCATCCCCCCACTATCCTTTCCCCTGATGTTTCCTCCCCACTCTCCTTCGTCTCCCCATCAGCTTTGCTCCACCCCAGTCTTTCCCCTCCTACCCCTCTACTCGCCTTCACTCTTCCCCATTCCCTTCCTCCCCACCGTGGCCTTTACAATGTTTCCCTGCTCCCCATGTGTGTCAGGGCAGACTGGGTTGGGTGGTTCTGCTCACCTCATTATAGGAAGGATGTGGAAGCTTTCGAGAGTGTGCTCAGGCTTTTATCACTGGAGTGAAGGAGGATGAGAGGGGACTTGATAAAGGTGTAAAGGATGGGAAGAGGAATGGATCGAATGGACAGCCAGCTATTTATTTCCCAGGATGGATGTGGCTAATACCAGGGGCCATAACTTTCAAAGCTAAGTTTTTTCTTCATATTTTTTACACACAGTGAGTGGTGTGTGCATGGACGTCTTGCCAGGGGTGGTGGTAGATTCAGATATATTAGGGGCATTTAAGAAACACTGAGATAAATATTGACGTTATCCACACTGGTTCAGGAGTCTGATGGTTTGAGGGGTAGTGGGGGAGCTAAGGCTCCTGTACCTCCTTCCCGATGGCAGCAGTGAGAAGACAGCATGGACTGGATGGTGGGGTTCTTGATGATGGATGCTGCTTGTAGATGTGTTTAATGGTGGGGAGGGCTTTTCTTGTGATGGACTGGGCTGCATCCACTACTGTTCTGATCTTGGTCATTGGTGTTTCCATACCAGACTGTGATGCAACCAGTCAGAAATACTCTCCACCACACATCTATAGAAGTTGGTTAAATCTTTAGGTGACAGACTGAATCTGTGCAAACTTCTCAGAAAGTAGAGGAGCTGCCATGCCTTCTTTGTAATGACACTTACATACTGGTCCCAGGACAGATCCTCTTATCGTACAAGATGTCTGTTCAAGAGTCTGATGACAGTGGGGGTAGAAGCTGTCCTTGACCCTGGTGGTACGTGCTTTCAGACTTTTGTATCTACTGCCCGATGGGAGGGGAGATGAGAGAATGTCCGGGGTGGGGTCTTTGATTACGCAGCTGCTTTACTGAGGCAGCAAGATGGGTAAACAATGTCTGTCTGTACTTCTTGCCATAGTAATTCTAATATTCTAATAATTTCTGCTTAAGTAATCTAATAATAATTAGTTTATAATAACAAATTAAGACTGAAGACACAGCAGATTTCTATAGATGTACTGTGGAGAGCATTGTAACTGGACACCATCTCGACCATCTATTGTACAACACTCCCCAGACACCATCTTGACCATCTATTGTACAACACTCCCCAGACACCATCTTGACCATCTATTGTACAACACTCCCCAGGCACCATCTTGACCATCTATTGTACAACACTCCCCAGACACCATCTTGACCATCGATTGTACAACACTCCCCATACAGCATCTTGACCATCGATTGTACAACACTCCCCAGACACCAACTTGACCATCTGTTGTACAACACTCTCCAGACACCATCATGACCATGAATTGTACAACACTCCCCAGACACCATCTTGACCATCTATGGTACAACACTTCCTGGGCACCACCTTGACCATTTATTGTACAACACTCCCCAGACACCATCTTAACCATCTATTGTACAACACTCCCCAGACACCATCTTGACCATCGATTGTACAACACTCCCCAGACACCATCTTGACCATCGATTGTACAACACTCCCCAGACACCATCTTGACCATTGTACAACACTCCCCAGACACCATCTTGACCATCGATTGTACAACACTCCCCAGACACCATCTTGACCATCTATTGTACAACACTCCCTGGGCACCATCAATCATTGGACTGCTAGGCTGATTTATACATTCCTGTACAGCATCTTCTGAATAACTGTCTATTGTTGTTGTAACTATTACAATTCCTAAAGAACCACCCCACAGGTTAATATTTCATGAGAGGACAAAGGACGTTTCATTATCACAGACACAAAGTAACATTTCACAAACGTGAATCGGTCAGTGGATGTAAATAATGTGGAACAGGTTGGGAGGCAGCCGGTGGAGAGAAGCCATCAACATCTCTGAAGATCTATTCTGGGCCCCACACATTGACCAAATCACGAAGAAGGCACGCCAGCAGCTAATCTCATTAGGAGTTTGAGGAGATTTGGTATATTACCTTATCAAACTGTGTAGTTACTTTCAAGGAGCTATGAACATTGATCCCAAGATATCTCTGCTGAGCAACACTCTTAAAGATCTTGCCCTTAACAGTGTACTGTCTTCTTTCATCTGCCCAACCGAGGTGCAACAGCTCACATTTATCTGGATTAAGCTCTGCCTGCCATTTCATAGCCCATACCTGCACCTGATCTGTATCGCATTGTATTCTTTGTCAGTCTTCCACATGATCAACAACTTCACCGATCTTGGTATCATCTGCAAACTTACTCACCCACCTATCCAAATTTTCATCAGGTCATTTAGACATCACAAACAGCAGAGGTCCCAATATAGATCCCTGCAACATTACACTAATTACAGACCTCTAGCTCGAATCCCTTCAACCTCCACCCTCGATCTCCTTTGCTGAAGCCAGTTCTGAACACAAACAGCAAATTTGCCATGGATGCTTTGCATCTTAATCTTCTCGATTAGCCTCCCATGAGGGATTTTGGCACATGCCTTATTAAAATCCATGTAGACCACATCCACTGCCCTACCCTCATAAATCTCTCTCATCACATTGTCAAAAAACCCAATCAAGTTGGTAAGACATGACCTGCCCCTCACAGAGACACACTGGCTCTCCCTAATGCTCATCTGTCCTATCCCGAAGAATTTTCTCGAACTATTTCCCTATATCTGATGTGAGACTCACCGGTCTATGTTTCCCAGGATTTTCCCTTGTCCCCTTAGTAAATAGAGATACTTTAGCCACTCGCCAGACCTCTGGGATCTCACCGGTGATTCTACTTGCAAAGGACTTTCCATTGATCCTCCTGGCTTTCCTAATTCTGCTCTTTAGTTCTCTTCTGGCTTCTTTATATTCCTCATGTGCTTCGTTCGAACCTAACCTGAAGCTTTACATATTTGTCCTTTTTCTTCTTGACAAAATTCATCACCTCTCTGGACAGCCAAGGTCCTCTTATCTTTCTATCCCTGTCCTTCCTTCTAATGGGAACACACCTATCCTGTACTCAGTGCAGCTGATCGTTAAACACACTCCACATGTCTGATGTGGACTTGTCAGATGTTCCTGCCTTATACTGTTGTAGTTTGCCCGAGTCCAACTTAAATCTCTCCTGCAAGGGCCATACCGATCCTTATCTATCGCTTTCCTGACAGTTAAGGAGTTGTGGTCACTGTTCCCTAACTGTTCACCCACTGAAAGGTCAGACACCTGGCCAGGATCATTACCCAACACCATGTCCAGTACAGTCCCTCCTCTCGAGGGACCATACACATATTCATTTAAGAAACCTCCCTGATCCACTTAACAAATTATTTTCCTTCTCACTCCCTTGCACTAAGGTGGTCCCAATTCACACTAGGGAAGCTGAAATCCCCAATGACAACAACACGATTATTTTTACACATTTCCTTAATCTAATTACAAATCTGTACCTCAATGTTTTGGTGGCTATTGGGGGTTCTGTCGTACAATACCATCAGTGTGATTGTACCCTTCCTATTCCTGAGTTCTACACAAATGGACTCAGGGTCTGACCCCTCCATGATGTCTCCCTGAGTGCAGCTGTGACACTGTCCCTGTTTAGTAGAGCAACTCCACCAACACCCCACTCCACCACCTCTTTTAGTTCAATCTTTTCTAAAACTTTGAAACGCTGGTACATTAATCACCCGTTCCTGCACCTCTCTCAACCAAGTTTCAGTAGCGGCCACAACATCGTAGTTCCACGCACTTGATCCATGCTCAGAGTTCATCACCTTTACCCATAATACCCCTAGCATTAAAATATACATTCTTCAAACTATCCCACCCATCATACCTGTAATTTCAATACTTTCCCTGAAATCTACCTTCCCTTACTCACCTGATGCTCCAGTTTCCCATTTCCTTGCTAAACTAGATTAAACTCTCCCGAGTAGCATTGGTGAACTTTTCGGCCAGGATATTGGTTCCCCTCTAGTTCAGGTGCAGCCCGTCCCACTTGAACAGGTCACCCCTTCCCCAGTAAAGCTTCCAGTAATGCAAGAACTTGAAACACTGTCCCCTGCACCATCTCCCCAGTCACTCATTCATCCGTGCCAATCTCCTGTCACTGTACAAATGGACTCTCACGTTCAAGGTTATCGTCATTTAACTATATAAACCTACATCACCAAACAAATCAACGTTCCTCTGGAGTAAGGTGCAGAACACAGCACAACACAGTACATATAACTCACAACAACACGTCAAGTAATATTACCACAAATAAATTAACAAATTATAAAACATATTCCAGAAGATTGACATTTAGCATAAGGGTCATTTCAAAGTTCAGAGTAAATTTATTATCAAAGTACAGATATGTCACCATATACAAGCCTGAGATTCATTTTCTTGTGGGCATACTCAATAAATCTATAGAATAATAACCACAACAGAATCAATGAAAGACCGACCAGTTAGGCCATTCAAACAGAGTGCAGAAGACAACAAACTGTGCAAATACAGAAGGAAAAAATAAATATCAAGATCATGAGATGAAGGGTCCTTGAAAGTGAGTCCATAGGTTGTGGGAACATTTCAATGATGGGGCGAGTGAAGTTGAGTGAACTTTTCCCTTGTGCCGTGCAATAGATTTTTGAGCCGTTTCACAGACACCCGGTTCACCTGTCCTTTGTGAGGCCGGGAGGAGTCAGTGTACAATGTTTATATGAAGTGTGAGCGGTTGCAGCCCCTGTTTGAGTATCTGAAGGGGCTGCTGCTCACATTTTGGTTGTACTTCAGCCCTGTGCTCCTGATATATGGTCACCCAGTACGGAGGGGGTTGGGTCACTCAGAGAATCTACTGGTGGGCTTGTTCCTGGACCTGGCCAAGATGGCCATTCGTGGGTCCAGGCAGTCAAGGGTTCTGCCCGAGCTGAATGACTGTCCCTCTTCTGGGGTTACCATCATGTAGAGATGGAGCATGTGATCACTATGGGTACAGGGGGATTTCCTGGGATGGTGGGTCCTCTAGGGAATTATATGCTTTGTAGATTGTAGTAACCATATTTTAACTTGAAATTGTTCGCAAACTCGTAAATCACAGATGTTTGTGTTTTGTGAGTGAACAAACTTCTATAATTTTGTAAAACAAAATGGAAGTGATGCTCTTTAAAGGCTTTTGTTGCCAGAGCTGTCTGCACTCTGTCTACAATTTACCCTTGCCTGGACATTAATTAACCCTTGCCTTGCCACAACTTCCACATGACTTCCCCTTGCTGATGGAAATTTCTCACCCAGAAAAGCCAGAACCAGTGACAGGACCCTCATCCTGCTGGCTAAAGGGGGAATAGTGTAATTTAATTTTCACATCAATATATTTCTATATTTATTATAATCCAATGTAAATTTTATTCAATGTAAAATGCAATGTACTCCATCCGTAAAACAAATCTCACAGCATATGTCAGTGATAACACACCTGATGCTGAACGTGATTTAAATCAGAGAGAAATGAGGCAGTGGGGTAGGGACCAGAGTGCAAACTGGGGCAATAACTGAGGATCCATCGACAGTGGGTGTGGAACACCATGTTCTCACTGGGATGCGACAGAGGTGAGATCTCTCTCTCTCTCGGGATCTCAGAGAGACCATCTGAGTCTGTCTGCCCATATCTCTCACACAGACCACACACAGAGGGGTGAGATAACTCCCCCTCTCACTTGCTCCATTCCCCTCTCCCTCCCACCACATAGAGAGGGTGAAATCTCCCTCTCTCACACACACACACACACACACACACACACACACACACACACACACACACACACACACACACACACACACACACACACACACACACACACACACACACACACACACACACACACACACACACACACACACACACACACACAGGTGGGGGTGTGTGGTCAACAGCCTGCCCCTGCTTTTCTAATGATCAATGCTGTTTATTGTTTTATTGCTCTTGTGTTAAAATGCTTTTGTGGTGGGAAGTTTCAGTTCATTTACTGTTACATTTCAGCTTGGGTTATAGTTATTCACTTGTGTATTTGTGGGTCACCCTAACTGTGATGGTCACCTCCCCCGTCTGTATCAGACTGGTTGGGTTCTCTCTCTGGGTCATGGTGCCCGGTCTGTTGTGTTTATCACAATAAAATGGTGGCCAAGTTAAATGAGCTTCTTCATCTGTCATTATGGGCCAAATGCTCACCACATTGGTGTCAGGAGGCGGATGTGAAATTGACAATCAGATTGAAGAGCTACAACATCGGATAGACTGGCTTCAGACCTGGGGAGTAACTCGAGGTACCGTGCAGTTTGCCTCCACTGCATTCTGGGCCTGGATCCCGAAGATCTGGAGGAAGCATCTGGGAACCGAGCATCGTGCCTTCCCAGGGAGCCCCGATGGGTTAAGCGTACCCAGGCTCCATAACCCGGGGGACATGCAGAGCGCATCAGCCACCTCCGTCACGACCCACACTGGGGAAACCCAAGACCTCATGGCCATGGGAGGATGGGCACCTTGGCAGACCAAAGGGCTTCAACGATTCCCTCCACAAGGTCCACCCTGAAGCTCCCCGGATACGACAGTACCTGCCGCCTGGAGCCTTTCCTGGTGCAAGTCAAACTTGCCACATGGCTCAATGTGTGGAGCCCCACTGAGACAGTGGTTTTCTGTACCCTGGAACTGGAGGGAGGGGGATACCATGGGCCCTCCTCGACCGAAGGTCGGGCTAACAGTGAGACTACAGGGCCCTCATAGCGCACTGGAGCTGCGTTTCGAGCGGAGGCCACAGGAGGAAGCAATGAGGGAAGAACTGTGTAGCAGACGGCACTGGACGGGAGAACGCCTGATCACCGCCACTGTGCTGGGCATGGCTACCCCCAGTTCCCTCCCGCAGCCCAGGAAGAGCTTGCCCTCCACACTTTTGTAAAGGGGCTGACACCAGAGTGCCTTCGACAGCACGTTCACCTGACTCACCATCATCGCTGCCTGAGGTGCTGGCACTGACCGAGAGGGCAGAAGCAATTTTAGCCCCTCAAGGCGTTCCAGCATTGCCCCACATGCTGCGAGCCCGGGCTCCTGTCACCGAGGTGGAGAAGGAAACTGACGAGCAGGAGCCCGTGAGACAGGTCTGATCAGCGCCATGCCGGCCCTGACAAGGGCCACAAATCGATCTCTGCTACCGGTGCAGTGAGGTAGGCCATCTGGCCCAGGTCTGCACCACACTGGCACCACGCCACAGCCCAGCGCTGCCATCGGGAATCGCCGAGCGGTCGACACTGCCCAAGACCTCCAGCAGAACCCCTCCGTTGTCACCTCGCCGGGTGGGCCCTTTAGGTGAAGAACATCTGACACCCATCTTTTAGATAACTTTACCATAATATCAGCTCAAAAGTACAAGTCAAGCTCGTTAATTTACAAACTTTGGCCCAACATGAAAATTATAACTGCACCTTCCTTGTTTTCACTGATGCAAAATGGTCTATGATATGATCAAAGTCAGTTTTTTCAGTTTCTTCACTCAGCAGAGCAAGATCACAGAGTCTGCCCTGACCCATGGAGGCTCTCAAACATGGAAGTATTAGTTTTAACTTGCTGAATGATCTCTCACAGCTGACGATGGAAACTGTGATGGTTAGCATTATCTGAATAGCAATGCGAATATTGGGGTAGACGCTCTCATCTCCATACTGAACAATAAATTCAGGAAGCTCTGCAGATCTTGACATTTTCATGTTGACCCACCTTGATAGCAATATTCTGCAACACAAAATGTCTTCATATATCTGCTGTCCATCAACATCAGAGCTGTACAATTCACCCAGATTTTCACACTTCTTCTTTAGGTCGTTACTGTTGGCGCCTGATGCACCATCTTAACTCTTGGAGACGGGAGGCGAATGTTAGGCTTTTAATAGCTGCAAGAGACCACCACACAACATCCTGGAGACTGAGGGAGGAGCAGTGCCTCCAATCGCCTTTATACAGGGGTCTGTGGGAGGAGCCACAGGAGCAGTCAGCAGAGGGGCGTGTCCAGACAGGTATATGTAGTTCACCACAGCGCCGTAACACAATCCCTCGACATTGAGAAGGAACCCAAACTTGGCGTCAGTGTCGTGCAAACGAGTGAACCTTTCATCCATTTCTCTGTGAAGACGGTCAAGTGTTCCCTTCATGAACTCTTTCCATTTCCTCCTTAGTTTTTAACCCAGCATCTGAGGAGAATTCTGTTTTCACTCTCCGAGGATGGCTTGCCTGACTTTAATAGAAACTGCTCAGTGGCGTCCCCCCCCTCCCCCCGCAAGTGGAGCATTCTGATTGGCTGCATCACCATCTGGTCTGTGGGGACGGTGCGATTGGACAAGATTGAAATAAGTTGCAACAACTTGCAAAATTTACCATCATGGGTACTAGTCTCTGTGTATCTGAGAAATCTTCAAGGAGGGATGCCTTAGGAAGGTGACATCCAACATTAAGGATCCCCACCACCCAGGACAAGCTCTCTTCACACTGTTACCTTCAGGTAGGAGGTACAGAAGCTTGAAGGCACACACCTAGTGATTCAGGAACAGCTCTTCCCCTCTGCCATCCGATTCCTAAATGGACATTGAACCCATGAACACAACCTCACTACTTTTCTCATTTCTGTTCATTTGCACTTCTTATTTACTTAACTATTTAATAGTCATATCTATACTTGATGTAACTCAGTTTGTTTTCCCCATATCTATTTATCATGTATTTTTTTTTTTTTTTAATTTTTTTTTATTGTTTTCAAATAGTTACAGAATAAATGTGTATAAAAAAATGTTACCCAGCCCCCCTCCCCTTAACCCCTCCCCCCTAACATCCCTATTAAAGAAATAAGAAAGAAAATAAAAGGGAATGCCTGGATGTTGGAAGATCCCCACATGCTCCACGGAGTTCTCATTTTTTTTAAATATATGTTAAAATCCTTTTTCTTTTTACTGGCCCATTAAGCCCATTAACATTAAAACTTAAAAAATTTAGTAGATTAGTCATTATTTTTTATTATTATATTACTCCAATCTATAATAATACCTAATCTTTCCACTTTTGTGGTATCCTGGGAAATCTTTATAAAAATCTCCATGTTGCTATGTGTGTCCTCACCAATCATCCAGGCAAAAAGATAGAAAAAAATTAAAATATAAAGAAAAAAAAACAAAATACCCCCCTACTAATGTTGTGGAGAAAAATCACAGCATTACCCCCCTCTGCTGTACGGGTCATGGCAACCGCCATGATTACACACGTGAATCCCGCAGTAACCGATCCACAGCCTCCCAGCCCCCCCGCAACATAGAAAAGTATATGTATAAGAGAAAAAAAAATACTATTCTCATTTAGTATTTCTAAAATTTTGCTTTTCTCTTCTATAATATCCATAAATGTCCATTCCTTCTGTTCCTTGGGTCAATCTTCATCTTTAATCCATTACGTTTGGAAGCCTCTATGTGTAATTAGCGAATAGATGGAAGTTCTTGTACAAACTCCTCCGCTTTTCGATAATCGGAAAAAGAAAAATTTCCCTCCTCCAAAAAAATTATCAGTGTTGCTGGATGACGCATTGTAAATTTATAACCCTTTTCCCATAAGGCTTTTTTCACTGGGTTAAATTCCTTCTTTCTCTTCAACAGGTTGTAACTTATATCAGGATAAAATAGAACTGGTTTCCCTGCTATCATCAGTGGCCCGTTTCTATTTTTGGCACATTGGGCAGCGGCCTTCAGGATCTTTTCTTTGTCTTGGTATCGTAAGCATTTTATCAAAATTGATCGTGGGTTTTGATCAGCTCGAGGTCTTGACCTTAAAGATCTATGCGCCCTTTCAATCTCAATTGGAGTTTCTCTTTCCATTTTCAATTTTTTAGGGATCCAGTTTTGAAAAAAATTTATTGGATCTTCTCCTTCTATATCTTCTTTAAGTCCAACAATTTTAATATTATTTCGTCTACTGAGATTTTCAAGCTTATCAATTTTTTCCATAAATTGTTTTCTTTCTGATGTCCAAGCAGTATTTTCCTTTTCTATTTTGTCCATTCTTTCAACCATGTCTTCCGTTGTAGTTTCCAAGTCCTTAATTCTTTTTCCCATTTTTTTCTGTCTCTTTGTCGTTTTATCAAGCATAATCTCCATTTTGGTCATTTTTTTTTCGAGTCTTTTTTGATTATTTTTAATTACTTTTAATGTGTCTAATTTACGCATTATTTGCCTCAAAGTCTTTTCTATATTTCTAGAAGGACTTTTACCACCTTCAGCTGATCCTTCCGAGAGATTTAACTCTCCCTCCGATTCGCTATCACTTTCAGTTGCAGTGGTAGCTGGGCTTTGTAGTTCTTGTTGCTCCCGTTTGCGCATGCTCCATCCTTCGCATTTGCGGAGCTCACGGTGGTCTTTTCCTGTGGCCAATGTTGCCACAGTCTCCTGTTCCGTATCGCCGGTGATATAATGTACCTGAGACCGCGGTTCCTCGGTAGACGTGGGCCTTGTTCTTGTTCCAACTTGCGTAGTCTTCCCGGTATTAGTTTTCTTCATCTTCCTTCCTTGAGGCATAGCTTGACACAGTCCGGAGTCGTTTATAAGTAACTTTTAGAAAGTATTGCCTAACTTTTCTTCATTTAAACATTAATTTATTAACTTTTTACGGGAGGGCTGGGTCCCTGCGTCTCGATCCTACGTCATCACGTGATGTCCCCCTATTTATCATGTATTGCAATGTACTGCTGCCGTAAAGTTAACATGTTCCACGACATAAGTCAGTGATATTAATCCTGATTCGGAGACAGGTTCCTCACACAGGGAGATGTGAGTAACTGAAATTCCCCACCAGGGGTGGTAGAATCAGATACATTAGACTTTCACACTTTCCCTCACCCCACCCCCCACATACTCCAGTGTCACTGGGGAACGTGACCCACCTGTACAGTACACAGCATCTTTCTCGGTTGTAGGCCACAGCCGATACACAAAGTAACCGGAGCAGTTTTTCACCCTGATCTCCTGGTTCTTCTCACAGAGTTTTTCATCCTTGCTGAAGCAGACGGTCCTGGTCACCTCCCCCTCTCCGATGTTGGGATGGGGACCTGCAATGCGATTTATAAACACTGTAAAATGTACCTGGTCCCACAGTACAGCGAGGAATGTGAATCAGGACCCACTGTAAATCAGTCAGCAGTGATGTGCTGTCTTCACACTCCCCACCCCACCCTCCCTACAGTACCTGGCCTGAGAGTCCCAGGGGTTTAGTCTGGTAACAAAAATACCTCTCATGGTGTAACTAACACCAGGTGAGGTCCTGATACAGTACGATTGACAGAATGAGAAGCCCAGACCCTGATGTGACAGACATCTGGTGAAGCCACACCTCTGATGTGACTGACACCTGGTTAAGCCCCACCCCTGATGTGACACCTGGTGAAGCCCCACCCCTGATGTGACAGACAGCTGTTGAAGACCAGACCCTGATGTGACACCTGGTTAAGCCCCACCCCTGATGTGACTGACATCTGGTGAAGCCCCACCCCTGATGTGACTGACAGCTGGTGAAGCCCCACCCCTGATGTGACACCTGGTGAAGCCCCACCCCTGATGTGACACCTGGTAAATCCCCACCCCTGATGTGACTGACAGCTGATGAAGCCCAGAACCTGATGTGACACCTGGTGAAGCCCCACCCCTGATGTGACTGACACCTGGTGAAGCCCCACCCATGCTGTGACTGACATCTGGTGAAGCCCCACCCCTGATGTGACAACATCTGGTGAAGCCCCACCCCTGATGTGACTGACACCTGGTGAAGCCCAACCCCTGATGTGACTGACAGCTGGTGAAGCCCCACCCCTGATGTGACAACGTCTGGTGAAGCCCAACCCCTGATGTGACTGACATCTGGTGAAGCCCCACCCCTGATGTGACTGACACCTGGTGAAGCTCCAACCCCTGATGTGACTGACAGCAGGTGAAGCACCACCCCTGATGTGACTGACAGCTGGTGAAGCCCCACCCCTGATATGATTGACAGCAGGTGAAGCCCCAGCCCTGATGTGACCGACATCTGGTGAAGCCCCACCCCTGATGTGACTGACAGCTGGTGAAGCCCCAGCCCTGATGTGACTGACAGCTGGTGAAGTCCCACCCCTGATGTGACTGACATCTGGTGAAGCCCCAGCCCTGATGTGACTGACAGCTGGTAAAGCTCCACCCCTGATGTGACTGACACCTGGTGAAGCCCCACCCCTGATGTGACGGACAGCTGGTGAAGCCCCACCCCTGATGTGAAACCTGAAGAAGCCCCACCCCTGATGTGACTGACACCTGGTGAAGCCCAACCCCTGATGTGACTGACAACTGGTGAAGCCCCACCCCTGATGTGACTGACACCTGGTGAAGCCCCACCCCTGATGTGACTGACATCTGGTGAAGCCCCACCCCTGAAGTGACAACATCTGGTGAAGCCCCACCCCTGATGTGACTGACACCTGGTGAAGCCCAACCCCTGATGTGACTGACAGCTGGTGAAGCCCCACCCCTGATGTGACAACGTCTGGTGAACCCCAACCCCTGATGTGACTGACATCTGGTGAAGCTCCACGCCTGATGTGACTGACAGCTGGTGAAGCCCAACCCCTGATGTGACTGACAGCTGGTGCAGCCCGACCCCTGATGTGACAACGTCTGGTGAAGCCCAACCCCTGATGTGACTGACATCTGGTGAAGCCCCACCCCTGATGTGACTGACAGCTGGTAAAGCTCCACCCCTGATGTGACAACGTCTGGTGAAGCCCAACCCCTGATGTGACTGACATCTGGTGAAGCCCCACCCCTGATGTGACAGACAGCTGGTGAAACCCCACCCCTGATGTGACTGACATCTGGTGAAGCCCCACCCCTGATGTGACTGACAGCTGGTGAAGCTCCACCCCTGATATGATTGACAGCTGGTGAAGCCCCACCCCTGATGTTCCTCACCTTGCGTTCAGATGCAAAGCCCAGCCGGATCCACAGTAAAAATTTCACCGACATTCAGAGAATTCTCCAGCTCGGAATACAGGGAACCACGACCCAACACCTGGGAGTCTCCAGGAAGCCGGAGCTCCTCCACCAGACTCCACAAGGATCCAGGTCTGGAGTGCGGTCTGGGTAACTGTGGGAAGTCCTCTCAGGGAGGTGGAGTTCTGTGTTTGTATCTGAAGAGATCTGGGTCATCAGTCTGACCTTCTCCGAAAATAAACAAGCCACACTGATGTAAACTCTGACCCTACCGTTTAACCAGCCTGGTTTCTTCCCGGAGCAATGATCCTCTGGAACGACCGTCTCGGGAATCTTCCATCCTCCGGAACTGAAACAACAATCAGAGAGTCAGTCCCTGATCTGAGGGAGTTTATTCACTCAGAGAGACATGGGAAATTACACTCACCCTGTCCATACCGTGTTTCTGGTCAATAACCCCCAATCCCGGGAATTCCCTCTCTGTTGTACCTCCCCCTTGTCTCTAACCCGAGAATGTGTGATCTCCCCTCTCCCTGTATTTACTCCCCATCTCAGTGTAGTCACTGATGATCCCAGTCTCCCTGCATTTCCCATTCACACACCCCTTGTTCCCCTGTTTACATTCCCCTTTTGTGTCCAGTTTCTTAGTGATTATCTCCTCACTTTACCTGTTAAATCTGTACCATCCCACTGCAAGATTTCCATCACCCATCCATTGTCCACCGGTACACTCAGTGTTGGAACAATTCGTACTCCTCCAGGGCTGATCCAGGATGGTGTGGGTTACACACGGATCACCGAGTGCGGAGTCTGTGACTGAGGGACAGAACGATGTTCAGTGTTAATGTACAGCTCACGTTCTCCATCCTCTTTCTCTGCCAACCACAACCCCCATCTGCACTTCCACCCTCAGCAACCCCTAAGCAGCACTAACATTCTTATTTTTTCATCAAAAGGGACGAGAGTTTCAGAGGTTGAGCCAGTGTTTAACTGTCCCACCAGAGGTTCCATGGAGAAGGTGGTGCTGGTGAGCTGACTTCTTCAACTGCTGCAGTCCTTGATGTGTGGGGACACCCACATTGATTTTGGGAGTTCCAGGGTTTTGACCCAGAGATGCTGAAGGAATAGCAATGTATTTCCAAGTGAGAACAGTGTGTGGCTTAGAGGGAAACTTCCAGAAAGTTTCCTGGAACCACACCCCTTCCCATGGCTCCCTCTCAGCATCAATTCCCCCCCGCCTCAGTCACCTCACGTCATCCCACACTCCAGACCTTAATCCCATCCCCAATCTCCAGTCTCCCTCCACTTTCCCTTCCTCTGATGCCTGCTCCCCACTTTCCTTCCTCTCCCCATGTCTTCCCTCCACCTCAGTCTTTCCCCCTCCTACCCCTCCAGTCTCCTTCACTCTTCCCCCATTCCCTCCTTCCCACCACAGATTATACAATGTTTTTGAACTCCCCATACGTGACAGGGCAGACTGGGTTGGATGGATATAGGAAAGATAGGAAGCTTTAGAGAGTGTGCTCAGGCTTTTATCATTGGAGCAGACAAGGATGAGAGCTGACTTGACAAGATGGTAAGAGATATCAATCGAACAGAGACATTTTTCCAGGGTGTAAGAAGCTAATACTAGGGGGTCATAATTTTCAAAGGTAATTTTTTTTTTATCCTAAGAGTGGTGGGTGCATGGAATGTCCTGTCAGTGTGGTGGTAGAGTCAGATATATTACGGGCATTTAAGAAACTCCACTCCAGGACAGGAACTGAAGATACCTACACTAGTTCAGGAGTCTGATGGTTTGAGGGGTAGTGTGGGACCTAAGGCTCCTGTACCTCCTTCCCGATGGCAGCAGTGAGAAGACAGCATGGACAGGATCGTGGGGTCCTTGATGATGGATGCTGCTTGTAGATGTGTTTAATGGTGGGGAGGGCCTTTCCTGTGATGGACTGGGCTTATCCACTACTGTTCTGATCTTGCTCATTGGTGTTTCCAGACCAGGCCATGGTGTAACCAGTCAGAAATACTCTCCACTGTATATCTATAGAAGTTGGTCAAAGCTTTAAGTGACAGACTGAATCTGGGCAAACCTCATGAAGTCGAGGAGCTGCCATAACCTGTTTTGTAATGACTCTTACATACTGGTCCCAGGACAGATCCTCTAATCATACAAGATGTCTGTTCAAGAGGCTGATGACAGTGGGGGTAGAAGCTGTCCTTGAGCCTGGTGGTATGTGCTTTCAGACTTTTGTATCTACTGCCCGATGGGAGGGGGAGATGAGAGAATGTCCGGGCTGGGGTATTTGATTACGCTGGCTGCTTTACTGAGGCTGCAAGAAGGGTAAACAGTGTCTGTTTCTACTTCCCCATGCCACTGTAATTCCAATATTCTAATAATTTCTGCTTAAGTAATCTAATAATAATTAGTTTATAATAACAAATTATAATTGAAGACACAGCAGATTTCTATAGATGTACTGTGGAAAATATTGTAATTGGACACCATCTTACCATCTATTGTACAACACTCCCCAGACACCATCTTGACCATCGATTGTACAACACTCCCTGAGCACCATCTTGACCATCGATTGTACAGCACTCCCCAGACACCATCTTGCCCATTTATTGTACAACACTCCCCAGATACCATCTTGACCATCTATTGTACAACACTCCCCAGACACCATCTTGACCATTGATTGTACAACACTCCCCAGGCACCATCTTGAGCATCTATTGTACAACACTCCCCAGACACCACCTTGACCATCTATTGTACAACTCTCCCTGGGCACCATCAATCACAGGGCTGCCGGGCTGATTTACACATTCCTGTACAGCATCTTCTGAATAACTGTCTATTGATGTTGCAACTGTAACAATTCCAATAGAACCACCCCACTGGTTAATATTTCATGAGAGAACAAAGGACGTTTCATTATCACAGACACAAAGTAACATTTCACAAACGTGAATCGGTCAGTGGATGTAAGTAATGTGGAACGGGTTGGGAGGTAGCCGGTGGAGAGAAGCCATCAACATCTCTTTAGATCTATTCTGGGCCCAACATATTGTCCCAATCACAAAGAAGGCAAGCCAGCAGCTAATCTCATTAGGACTTTGAGGAGATTTGGTATACTACCTTATCAATCTATGTAGTTACTTTCAAGGAGCTATGAACATCGATCCCAAGATCTCTCTGCTGAGCAGCACTTTTAAAGTTCTTGCCCTTAACAGTGTACTGTCTTCTTTCATCTGCCCAACTGAGGTGCAACAGCTCACATTTATCTGGATTAAGCTCCGCCTGCCATTTCATAGCCCATACCTGTACCTGATCTGTATCGCATTGTATTCTTTGTCAGTCTTCCACATGATCAACAACTTCACCGATCTTAGTATCATCTGCAAACTTACTCACCCACCTATCCAAATTTTCATCAGGTCATTTAGACATCTCAAACAGCAGAGGTCCCAATATAGATCCCTGCAGAATTCCACTAATTACAGTCCTCTAGCTCGAATCCCTTCAACCTCCACCCTCTATCTCCTTTGCTGAAGCCAGTTCTGAACCCAAACAGCAAATTTACCCTGGACCCTTTGCATCTTAATCTTCTCGATTAGCCTCCCATGAGGGATTTTGGCACATGAATTACTAAAATCCACATAGACCACATCCACTGCCTTACCCTCATAAATCTCTCTCATCGCATTGTCAAAAAACCCAATCAAGTTGGTGAAACATGACCTGCCCCTCACAGAGACACACTGGCTGTCCATAATGCTCATCTGTCCTATCCCGAAGAATTTTCTCAAACTATTTCCCTATATCTGATGTGAGACTCACCGGTCTATGTTTCCCAGGATTTTCCCTTGTCCCCTTAGTAAATAGAGATACATTAGCCACTCGCCAGACCTCTGGGATCTCACCGGTGATTCTACTTGCCAAGGACTTTCCATTGATCCTCCTGGCTTTCCTAATTCTGCTCTTTAGTTCTTTTCTGGCTTCTTTATACTCCTCATGTGCTTCGTTCGAACCTAACCTGAAGCTTTACATACTTGTCCTTTTTCTTCTTGACAAAATTCATCACCTCTCTGGACAGCCAAGGTTCTCTTATCTTTCTATCCCTGTCCTTCCTTCTAATGGGAACACACCTATCCTGTACTCAGTGCAGTTGATCGTTAAACACCCTCCACATGTCTGATGTGGACTTGCCAGATGTTCCTGCCTCATTCTGTTGTAGTTTGCCCGAGTCCAACTTAAATCTCTCCTGCAAGGACCATACCGATCCTTATCTATCGCTATCCTGACAGTTAAGGAGTTGTGGTCACTGTTCCCTAACTGTTCACTCACTGAAAGGTCAGTCACCTGGCCAGGATCAGATAGATAGATAGATGATAGATAGATAGATACTTTATTCATCCCCATGGGGAAATTCAACTTTTTTTCCAATGTCCCATACACTTGCTGTAGCAAAACTAATTACATACAATACTTAACTCAGTAAAAATATATGATATGCATCTAAATCACCGTCTCAAAAAGCATTAATAGTTTTAAAAAGTTCTTAAGTCCTGGAGGTAGAATTGTAAAGCCTAATGGCATTGGGGAGTATTGACCTCTTCATCCTGTCTGAGGAGCATTGCATCGATAGTAACCTGTCACTGAAACTGCTTCTCTGTCTCTGGATGGTGCTATGTAGAGGATGTTCAGAGTTATCCATAATTGACCGTAGCCTACTCAGCGCCCTTCGTTCAGCTACCGATGTTAAACTCTCCAGTCCTTTGCCCACGACAGAGCCCGCCTTCCTTACCAGCTTATCAAGACGTGAGGCGTCCCTCTTCTTAATGCTTCCTCCCCAACACGCCACCACAAAGAAGAGGGCGCTCTCCACAACTGACCTATAGAACATCTTCAGCATCTCACTACAGACATTGAATGACGCCAGCCTTCTTAGGAAGTACATTCGACTCTGTGCCTTCCTGCACAAGGCATCTGTGTTGGCAGTCCAGTCAAGCTTCTCGTCTAACTGTACTCCCAGATACTTGTAGGTCTTCACCTGCTCCACACGTTCTCCATTAATGATCACTGGCTCCATATGGGGCCTAGATCTCCTAAAGTCCACCACCATCTCCTTGGTCTTGGTGATATTGAGACGCAGATATTGAGATCATTACCCAACACCACGTCCAGTACAGCCCCTCCTCTCCATGGACCGTACACATATTCATTTAAGAAACCTCCCTGAACCACTTAACAAATTATTTTCCTTCTCAACCCCTTGCACTAAGGTGGTCCCAATTCATACTAGGGAAGCTGAAATCCCCAATGACAACAACACGATTATTTTTTACACATTTCCTTAATCTAATTACAAATCTGTTCCTCAATGTTCCGGTGGCTATTGGGGGTTCTGTCGTACAATACCATCAGTGTGATTGTACCCTTCCTATTCCTGAGTTCTACACAAATGGACTCAGGGTCTGACCCATCCATGATGTCTCCCCTGAGTGCAGCTGTGACACTGTCCCTGTTTAGTAGAGCAACTCCACCAACACCCCAATCCACCACCTCTTTTAGTTCGATCATTTCTAAAACTTTGAAACGCTGGTACATTAATCACCCGTTCCTGCACCTCTCTCAACCAAGTTTCAGTAGTGGGCACAACATCGTAGTTCCACTCACTTGATCCATGCTCAGAGTTCATCACCTTTACCCATAATACTCCTAGCATTAAAATATACATTCTTCAAACTATCCCACCCATCATACCTGTAATTTCAATACTTTCCCTGACATCTACCTTCCCTTACTCACCTGATGCTCCAGTTTCCCATTTCCTTGCTAAACTAGATTAAACTCTCCCGAGTAGCATTGGTGAATGTTTCGGCCAGGATATTGGTTCCCCTCTAGTTCAGGTGCAGCCCGTCCCACTAGTACAGGTCACCCCTTCCCCAGTAAAGTTTCCAGTAATGCAAGAACTTGAAACACTGTCCCCTGCACCATCTCCCCAGTCACTCATTCATCCATGCCAATCTCCTGTCACTGAACAAATGGACTCTTAAGTTCAAGGTTATCGTCATTTAACTATATAAACCTACATCACCAAACAAATCAACGTTCCTCTGGAGTAAGGTGCAGAACGCAGTACAACACAATGCATATAACTCACAACAACACGTCAAGTAATATTACCACAAATAAATTAACAAATTATAAAACATATTCCAGAAGATTGACATTTAGCATAAGGTGCATTTCAAAGTTCAGAGTAATTTATTATCAAAGTACAGATATGTCACCATATACAACCCTGAGATTCATTTTCTTGTGGGCATACTCAATAAATCTATAGAATAATAACCACAACAGAATCAATGACAGACCGACCAGTTAGGCCATTCACCCAGAGTGCAGAAGACAACAAACTGTGCAAATACAGAAGGAAAAAACAAATATCAAGATCATGAGATGAAGAGTCCTTGAAAGTGAGTCCATAGGTTGTGGGAACATTTCAATGATGGGGAGAGTGAAGTTAAGTGAACTTTTCCCCTGTGCCGTGCAATAGATTTTTGAGCCGTTTCACAGATACCCGGTTCACCTGTCCTTTGTGAGGCCGGGAGGAGTCAGTGTACAATGTTTATATGAAGTGTGGGAGGTTGCAGCCCCTGTTTGAGTATCTGAAGGGGCTGCTGCTCACGTTTTGGTTGTACTTCAGCCCTGTGCTCCTGATATATGGTCACCCAGTACGGAGGGGGTTGGGTCACTCAGAGAAGCTACTGGTGGGCTTGTTCCTGGACCTGGTCAAGATGGCCATTCGTGGGTCCTGGCAGTCAAGGGCTCTGCCCGAGCTGAACGCCTGTCCCTCTTCTGGGGTTATGTTCATGCCAAAGTGTCTGTAAAGCAGAAGAATGCAGTCACTATGGGTACAGGGGGGATTTCCGGGAATGGTGGGTCCTCCAGGGAATTATATGCTTTGTAGATTGTAGTAACCATATTTTAACTTGAAATTGTTTGCAACCTCATAAATCAGAGATGTTTGTGTTTTGTGAGTGAACAAACATCTATAATTTTGTAAAACAAAATGGGAGCGATGCTCTTTAAAGGCCTTTGCTGCCAGGGCTGTCTGCACTCTGTCTACAATTTACCCTTGCCTGGACATTAATTAACACTTGCCTTGCCACAACTTCCACATGACTTCCCCTTGCTGATGGAAATTTCTCACCCAGAAAAGCCAGAACCTGTGACAGGACCCTCATCCTGCTGGCTAAAGGGGGAATAGCGTAATTTAATTTTCACATCAATATATTCCTATATTTATTATAATCTAATGTAAATTTTATTCAATGTAAAATGCAATGTACTCCATCCGTAAAACAAATCTCACAGCATATGTCAGTGATAACACACCAGATGCTGAGCGTAATTTAAATCAGAGAGAAATGAGGCAGTGGGGTAGGGACCAGAGTGCAAACTGGGGCAATAACTGAGGATCTATCGACAGTGGGTGTGGAACACCATGTTCTCACTGGGATGCGACAGAGGTGAGATCTCTCTCTCTCTCGGGATCTCAGAGAGACCATCTGAGTCTGTCTGCCCATATCTCTCACACAGACCACACACAGAGGGGTGAGATACATCCCCCTCTCACTCTCCCCCTTCCCCTCTCCCTCCCACAACTTGGAGAGGGTGAAATCTCCCTCTCTCTCTCTCACACTGAGAGGGCTGAGATAACTCCCCCTCTCACTTGCCCCGTTCCCCTCTCCCTCCCACCACATAGAGAGGGTGAAATCTATCTCACACACACACACACACACACACACACACACACACACACACACACACACACACACACACACACACACACACACACACACACACACACTCACAGGTGTGTGGTCAACAGCCTGCCCCTGCTTTTCTAATGATCAACGCTGTTTATTGTTTCATTGCTCTTGTGTTAAAATGCTTTTGTGGTGTGAACTTCCAGTTCATTTGCTGTTACATTTCAGCTTGGGTTATAGTTATTCACTTGTGTATTTGTGGGTCACCCTAACTGTGATGGTCTCCTCCCCCGTCTGTATCAGACTGGTTGGGTTCTCTCTCTGTGTCTGTTGTGTTTATCACAATAAAATGGTGGCCAAGTTAAATGAGCTTCTTCATCTGTCATTATGGGCCAAATGCTCACCACATTGGTGTCAGGAGGCGGATGTGAAATTGACAATCAGATTGAAGAGCTACAACATCGGATAGACTGGCTTCAGACCTGGGGAGTAACTCGAGGTACCGTGCAGTTTGCCTCCACTGCATTCTGGACCTGGCTCCAGAAGATCTGGAGGAAGCATCTGGGAACCGAGCATCGTGCCTTCCCAAGGAGCCCCGATGGGTTAAGCGTACCCAGGCTCCATAACCCGGGGGACATGCAGAGCGCATCAGCCACCTCTGTCATGACCCTCACTGGGGAAACCCAAGACCCCATGGCCATGGGAGGATGGGAACCTTGGCAGACCAAAGGGCTTCAACGATTAGCTCCACAAGGTCCACCCTGAAGCTCCTGGATACGACGGTACCTGCTGCCTGGAGCCTTTCCTGGTGCAAGTCAAACTTGCCACATGGCTCAATGTGTGGAGCCCCACTGAGACAGTGGTTTTCTGTGCCCTGGAACTGGAGGGGGAGATACCATGGGCCCTCCTCGACCGAACGTCTGGCTAACAGTGAGACTACAGGGCCCTCATAGCGCACTGGAGCTGCGTTTCGAGCGGAGGCCACAGGAGGAAGCAATGAGGGAAGAACTGTGTAGCAGACGGCACTGGACGGGAGAACGCCTGATCACCGCCACTGTGCTGGGCATGGCTACCCCCAGTTCCCTCCCGCAGCCCAGGAAGAGCTTGCCCTCCACGCCTTTGTAAAGGGGCTGACACCAGAGTGCCTTCGGCAGCACGTTCACCTGACTCACCATCATCGCTGCCTGAGGTGCTGGCACTGACCGAGAGGGCAGAAGCAATTTTAGCCCCTCAAGGCGTTCCAGCATTGCCCCACATGCTGCGAGCCAGGGCTCCTGTCACCAAGGTGGAGAAGGAAACTGACGAGGAGGAGCCCGTGAGACAGGCCCGATCAGCGCCGTGCCCGCCCTGCCAAGGGCCACAAATCGATCTCTGCTACCGGTGCAGTGAGGTAGGCCATCTGGCCCAGGTCTGCACCACACTGGAACCACGCCACAGCCCAGCGCTGCCATCGGGAATCGCCGAGCGGTCAACACTGCCCAAATCCTCCAGCAGAACCCCTCCGTTGTCACCTCTCTGGGTGGGCCGTTTGGGTGAAGAACATCTGACACCCATCTTTTAGATAACTTTACCATAATATCAGCTCAAAAGTACAAGTCAAGCTCGTTAATTTACAAACTTTGGCCCGACTTGAAAATTATAACTGCACCTTCCTTGTTTTCACTGATGCAAATTGGTCTATGATATGATCAAAGTCAGTTTTTTCAGTTTCTTCACTCAGCAGAGCAAGATCACAGAGTCTGCCCTGACCCATGGAGGCTCTCAAACATGGAAGTATTAGTTTTAACTTGCTGAATGATCTCTCACAGCTGACGATGGAAACTGTGATGATTAGCATTATCTGAATAGCAATGCGAAGATTGGGGTAGACGCACTCATCTCCATACTGAACAATAAATTCAGGAAGCTCTTCAGATCTTGACATTTTCATGTTGACCCACCTTGATAGCAACATTCTGCAACCCAAAATTTTTTCATTTAGCTGCTGTCCATCAACATCAGAGCTGTACATTTCACCCAGATTTTCACACTTCTTCAGGTTGTTACTGTTGGCGCCTGATGCACCATCAATAACTCTCGGACACGGGAGGTGAACAATAGGCTTTTAATAGCTGCAAGAGACCACCACACAACATCCTGGAGACTGAGGGAGGAGCAGTGCCTCCAATCGCCTTCATACAGGGGTCTGTGGGAGGAGCCACAGGAGCAGTCAGCAGAGGGGCGTGTCCAGACAGGTATATGTAGTTCACCACAGCGCCGTAACACAATCCCTCGACATTGAGAAGGAACCCAAACTTGGTGTCAGAGTTGTGCAAACGAGTGAACCTTTCATCCATTTCTCTGTGAAGATGGTCAAGTTTCATGAACTCTTTCCATTTCCTCCTTAGCTTTTAACCCAGCATCTGAGGAGAATTCTGTTTTCACTCTCCGAGGATGGCTTGCCTGACTTTAATAGAAACTGCTCAGTGGCGTCCCCCCCCCCCACCCCGCAAGTGGAGCATTCTGATTGGCTGCATCACCATCTGGTCTGTGGGGATGGTGCGATTGGACAAGATTGAAATAAGTTGCAACAACTTGTAAAATTTACCATCATGGGTACTAGTCTCTGTGCATCTGAGAAATCTTCAAGGAGAGATGCCTTAGGAAGGTGACATCCATCATTAAGGATCCCCACCACCCAGGACAAGCTCTCTTCACACTGTTACCTGCAGGTAGGAGGTACAGAAGCTTGAAGGCACACACCTAGTGATTCAGAAACAGCTCTTCCCCTCTGCCATCCGATTCCTAAATGGACATTGAACCCATGAACACAACCTCACTACTTTTCTCATTTCTGTTCATTTGCACTTCTTATTTACTTAACTATTTAATAGTCATATCTATACTTGATGTAACTCAGTTTGTTTTCCCCATATCTATTTATCATGTATTGCAATGTACTGCTGCCGTAAAGTTAACATGTTCCACAACATAACTCAGTGATATAAATCCTGATTCGGAGACAGGTTCCTCACACAGGGAGTTGTGAGCGACCTAAATTCCCCACCAGGGGTGGTAGATTCAGATACATTAGACTATCACTCTTTCCCTCACCCCCCCCCCCCCCCATACTCCAGTGTCACTGGGGAACGTGACCCACCTGTACAGTACACAGCATCATTCTCAGTTGTAGGCCACAGCCAATACACAAAGTAACCAGAGCAGTTTTTCACCCTGATCTCCTGGCTCCCGGAACAGGTGTATCCAGACTGGGTAAAGCAGACGGTCCTGGTCACCTCCCCCTCTCCCACGTTGGGATGGGGACCTGGAATGAGATTTATAAACATTGTAAAATGTACCCGGTCCCACAGTACAGCGAGGAATGTGAATCAGGACCCACTGTAAATCAGTCAGCAGTGATGTGCTGTCTTCACACTCCCCACCCCACCCTCCCTACAGCACATGGTCTGGGAGTCCCAGGGGTTTAGTCTGGTAACAAAAATGCCTCTCATGTTGTGAATGACACCAGGTGAGGCCCTGATACAGTAAGATTGACAGAATGAGAAGCCCAGACACTGATATGACTGACATCTGGTGAAGCCCCAGCCCTGATATGACTGACAGATGGTGAAGCCCCACCCCTGATGTGACTGACAGCTGGTTAAGCCCCACCCCTGATGTGACTGACATCTGGTGAAGCCCCACCCCTGATATGACTGACAGCTGGTGAAGCCCCACCCCTGATGTGACTGACAGCTGGTGAAGCTCTACCCCTGATGTGACTGACATCTGGTGAAGCCCCAGACCCTGATGTGACTGACAGCTGGTGAAGCCCCACCACTGATGTGACTGACAGCTGGAGAAGCCCCACCCCTGATGTTCCTTACTTTGGGTTTAGATGCAAAGCCCAGACGGAGCCACTGTAAAAATTTCACCGACATTCAGAGAATTCTCCAGCTCTGAATACAGGGAACCACGACCCAACACCTGGGAGTCTCCAGGAAGCCGGAGCTCCTCCACCAGACTCCACAAGGATCCAGGTCTGGAGTGCGGTCTGGGTAACTGTGGGAAGTCCTCTCAGGGAGGTGGAGTTCTGTGTTTGTATCTGAAGAGATCTGGTCATCCGTCTGACCTTCTCCGAAAATAACTGAGCCCCACTGATGTAAACTCTGACCCTACCGTTTAACCAGCCTGGTTTCTTCCCGGAGCAATGATCCTCTGGAACGACCGTCTCGGGAATCTTCCATCCTCCGGAACTGAAACAACAATCAGAGAGTCAGTCCCTGATCTGAGGGAGTTTATTCACTCAGAGAGACATGGGAAATTACTCTCACCCTGTCCGTACCCTGTCAATAACCCCCCAATCCTGGGAATTCTCTCTCTGTTGTACCTCCCCCTTGTCTCTACCCCGAGAATGTGGGATCTTCCCTCTCCCTGTATTTACACCCCATCTCAGTGTAGTCACTGATGATCCCGGTCTCCCTGCATTTCCCATTCACACACCCCTTGTTCCCCTGTTTACATTCCCCTTCTGTGTCCAGTTTCTCAGTGATTATCTCCTCACTTTACCTGTTAAATCTGTACCATCCCACAGCAAGATTTTTATCACCCATCAACTCTCCACCGGTACACTCAGTGTTGGAACAATTCGTGCTCCTCCAGGGCTGATCCAGGACGGTGTGGTTTACACACGGATCACCGAGTGCGGAGTCTGTGACTGAGGGACAGAACGATGTTCAGTGTTAATGTACAGCTCACGTTCCCCATCCTCTTTCTCTGCCAACCACAACCCTCATCTGCACTTCCACCCTCAGCAACCCCTAAGCAGCACTAATTTTGTTATTTTTTCATCAAAAGGGATGAGAGTTTCAGAGGTTGAGCCAGTGTTTAACTGTCCCACCAGAGGTGCCCTGGAGAAGGTGGTGCTGGTGAGCTGACTTCTTGAAATGCTGCAGTCCTTGATGTGTGGGGACACCCACATTGATTTCGCGAGTTCCAGGGTTTTGACCCAGAGATGCTGAAGGAATAGCAATGTATTTCCAAGTCAGAAAAGTGTGTGGCTTAGAGGGAAACTTCCAGAAAGTTTCCCGGAAGCCCACCCCTTCCCATGGCTCCCTCTCAGCATCGGTTTCCCACCACCCGCCCCAGTCACCTCACGTCATCCCACACTCCAGACCTTAATCCCATCCCCAATCTCCAGTCTCCCTCCACTTTCCCTTCCTCTGCTGCCTGCTCCCCACTTTCCTTCCTCTCTCCATGATCTTCCCTGCACCTCAGTCTTTCCCCCTCCTACCCCTCCAGTCTCCTTCACTCTTCCACCATTCCCTCCTCCCCACCACAGATTTTACAATGTTTTTGAACTCCCCATATGTGGCAGGGCAGACTGGGCCAGATGGATATAGGAAAGATAGGAAGCTTTAGAGAGTGTGCTCAGGCTTTTATCATTGGAGCAGACAAGGATGAGAGCTGACTTGACAAGATGGTAAGAGGCATCAATCGAACAGAGACATTTTTCAAGGGTGTAAGTGGCTAATACGAGGGGTCATAATTTTCAAAGGTAATTTTTTTTTAACCTAAGAGTGGTGGGTGCATGGAATGTCCTGTCAGTGTGGTGGTAGAGTCAGATATATTACGGGCATTTAAGAAACTCCACTCCAGGACAGGAACTGAAGTTACCTACACTAGTTCAGGAGTCTGATGGTTTGAGGGGTAGTGTGAGAGCTAAGGCTCCTGTACCTCCTTCCCGATGGCAGCAGTGAGAAGACAGCATGGACTGGATGGTGGGGTCCTTGATGATGGATGCTGCTTGTAGATGTGTTTAATGGTGGGGAGGGCCTTTCCTGTGATGGACTGGGCTTAGTCACTACTGTTCTGATCTTGCTCATTGGTGTTTCCAGACCAGGCCATGGTGTAACCAGTCAGAAATACTCTCCACTGTGTATCTATAGAAGCTGGTCAAAGCTTTAGGTGACAGACTGAATCTGGGCAAACCTCATGACGTCGAGGAGCTGCCATAACCTGTTTTGTAATGACACTTACATACTGGTCCCAGGACAGATCCTCTAATCATACAAGATGTCTGTTCAAGAGGCTGATGACAGTGGGGGTAGAAGCTGTCCTTGAGCCTGGTGGTATGTGCTTTCAGAATTTTGTATCTACTGCCCGATGGGAGGGGGAGATGAGAAAATGTCCGGGGTGGGGTCTTTGATTGTGCTGGCTGCTTTAATGAGGCAGGAAGATGGGTAAACAGTGTCTGTTTCTACTTCTCCATGCCACAGTAATTCCAATATTCTAATAATTTCTGCTTAAGTAATCTAATAATAATTAGTTTATAATAACAAATTATAATTGAAGACACAGCAGATTTCTATAGATGTACTGTGGAGAATATTGTAATTCGACACCATCTTGACCATCTATTGTACAACACTCCCCAGACACCATCTTGACCATCGATTGTACAACACTCCCCAGATGCCATCTTGACCATTGATTGTACAACACTCCCTGGGCACCATCTTGACCATCAATTGTACAACACTCCCCAGACACCATCTTGACCATCGATTGTACAACACTCCCCAGGCACCATCTTGACCATCTATTGTACAACACTCCCTGGGCACCATCTTGACCATCGATTGTACAACATTCCCCAGACACCATCTTGACCATCGATTGTACAACACTCCCCAGACACCATCTTGACCATCGATTGTACAACACTCCCCAGACACCATCTTGACCATTTATTGTACAACACTCCCCAGATACCATCTTGACCATTGATTGTACAACACTCCCCAGGTACCATCTTGACCATCTATTGTACAACACTCCCTGGGCACCATCAATCACAGGGCTGCTGGGCAGATTTACACATTCCTGTACAGCATCTTCTGAGTAACTGTCTATTGATGTTGCAACTGTAACAATTCCAATAGAACCACCCCACTGGTTAATATTTCATGAGAGAACAAAGGACATTTCATTATTAGACACAAAGTAACATTTCACAAACGTGAATCGGTCAGTGGATGTAAATAATGTGGAATGGGTTGGGAGGTAGCCGGTGGAGAGAAGCCATCAACATCTCTGAAGATCTATTCTGGGCCCCACACATTGTCCCAATCATGAAGAAGGCATGCCAGCAGCTAATCTCATTAGGAGTTTGAGGAGATTTGGTATATTACCTTATCAATCTATGTAGTTACTTTCAAGGAGCTATGAACATCGATCACAAGATTCCTGCTGAGCAACACTCTTAAAGTTCTTGCCCTTAACAGTGTACTGTCTTCTTTCATCTGCCGAACCGAGGTGCAACAGCTCACATTTATCTGGATTAAGCTCCGCCTGCCATCTCATAGCCCATACCTGCACCTGATCTGTATCGCATTGTATTCTTTGTCAGTCTTCCACATGATAAACAACTTCACCGATCTTGGTACAATCTGCAAACTTACTCACCCACCTATCCAGATTTTCATCAGGTCATTTAGGCATCACAAACAGCAGAGGTCCCAATACAGATCCCTGCAGAATTCCACTAATTACAGACCTCTAGCTCGAATCCCTTCAACCTCCACCCTCTATCTCCTTTGCTGAAGCCAGTTCTGAACCCAAACAGCAAATTTGCCCTGGACCCTTTGCATCTTAATCTTCTCGATTAGCCTCCCATGAGGGATTTTGGCACATGAATTACTAAAATCCACGTAGACCACATCCACTTCCTTACCCTCATAAATCTCTCTCATCACATTGTCAAAAAACCCAATCGAGTTGGTAAGACATGACCGGCCCCTCACGGTGACTCGCTGGCTCTCCCTAATGCTCATCTGTCCTATCCCGAAGAATTTTCTCGAACTATTTCCCTATATCTGATGTGAGACTCACCGGTCTATGTTTCCCAGGATTTTCCCTTGTCCCCTTAGTAAACAGAGATACATTAGCCACTCGCCAGACCTCTGGGATCTCACCGGTGATTCTACTTGACAAGGACTTTCCATTGATCCTCCTGGCTTTCCTAATTCTGCTCTTTCGTTCTCTTCTGGCTTCTTTATACTCCTCATGTGCTTCGTTCGAACCTAACCTGAAGCTTTACCTACTTGTCCTTTTTCTTCTTGACAAAATTCATCACCTCTCTGGACAGCCAAGGTTCTCTTATCTTTCTGTCCCTGTCCTTCCTTCCAATGGGAACACACCTATCCTGTACTCAGTGCAGCTAAACTTTAAACACCCTCCACATGTCTGATGTGGAGTTGCCAAATGTTCCTGCCTCATTCTCTTGCAATTTTCCCCAGTCCAACTTAAATCTCTCCTGCAAGGACCATACCGATCCTTATCTATAGCTATCCTGACAGTTAAGGAGTTGTGGTCAGTGTTCCCTAACTGTTCATTGACTGAAAGGTCAGACACCTGGCCAGGATCATTACCCAACACGACAGCCAGTACAGTCCCTCCTCTCCATGGACCATACACACATTCATTTAAGAAACCTCCCTGATCCACTTAACAAATTATTTTCCTTCTCACCCCCTTGCACTAAGTTGGTCCCAATTCACAGTAGGGAAGCTGAAATCCCCAATGACAACAACACGATTATTTTTACACATTTCCTTAATCTAATTACAAATCTGTTCCTCAAAGTCCCGCTGGCTACTGGGGGTTCTGTCGTACAATACCATCAGTGTGATTGTACCCTTCCTATTCCTGAGTTCTACACAAATGGACTCAGGGTCTGACCCCTCCATGATGTCTCCCTGAGTGCAGCTGTGACACTGTCCCTGTTTAGTAGAGCAACTCCACCAACACCCCACTCCACCACCTCTTTTAGTTCGATCATTTCTAAAACTTTGAAACGCTGGTACATTAATCACCCGTCCCTCCCCCTCTCTCAACCAAGTTTCAGTAGTGGGCACAACATCGTAGTTCCACACACTTGATCCATGCTCAGAGTTCATCACCTTTACCCATAATACCCGAGCATTAAAACATAAATTCTTCAAACTAACCCACCCATCATACCTGTAATTTCAATACTTTCCCTGACATCTACCTTCCCTTATTCACCTGATGCTCCAGTTTCCCATTTCCTTGCTAAACTAGATTAAACTCTCTCGAGTAGCATTGGTGAATGTTTCGGCCAGGATATTGGTTCCCCTATAGTTCAGGTGCAGCCCATCCCACTAGTACAGGTCACCCCTTCCCCAGTAAAGTTTCCAGTAATGCAAGAACTTGAAACCCTGTCCCCTACACCATCTCCCCAGCCACTCATTCATCTGTGCAAATCTCCTGTCACTGAACAAATGGACTCTCAATTTCAAGGTTATCGTCATTTAACTATATAAACCTACAACACCAAACAAATCAACGTTCCTCTGGAGTAAGGTGCAGATCACAGTACAACACAGTGCATATAACTCACAACAACACATCAAGTAATATTACCACAAATAAATTAACAAATTATAAAACATATTCCAGAAGATTGACATTTAGCATAAGGTGCATTTCAAAGTTCAGAGTAATTTATTATCAAAGTACAGATATGTCACCATATACAAGCCTCAGATTCATTTTCTTGTGGGCATACTCAATAAATCTATAGAATGATAACCACAACAGAATCAATGAAAGACCGACCAGTTAGGCCATTCAACCAGAGTGCAGACGACAACAAACTGTGCAAATACAAAAAGAAGAAATAATAATGATAAATAAATAACAATAAATATCAAGATCATGAGATGAAGAGTCCTTGAAAGTGAGTCCATAGGTTGTGGGAACATTTCAATGAGTGAAGTTGAGTGAACTTTTCCCCTGTGCCGTGCAATAGATTTTTGAGCCGTTTCACAGACACCCGGTTCACCTGTCCTTTGTGAGGCCGGGAGGAGTCAGTGTACAATGTTTATATGAAGTGTGAGAGGTTGCAGCCCCTGTTTGAGTATCTGAAGGGGCTGCTGCTCACGTTTTGGTTGTACTTCAGCCCTGTGCTCCTGATATATGGTCACCCAGTACGGAGGGGGTTGGGTCACTCAGAAAATCTACTGGTGGGCTTGTTCCTGGACCTGGCCAAGATGGCCATTCGTGGGTCCAGGCAGTCAAGGGCTCTGCCCTAGCTGAATGCCTGTCCCTCTTCTGGGGTTATGTTCATGCCAAAGTGTCTGTAAAGCAGAAGAATGCAGTCACTATGGATACAGGGGAGATTTCCGGGAATGGTGGGTCCTCCAGGGAATTATATGCTTTGTAGATTGTAGAAACCATATTTTAACTTGAAATTGTTAGCAACCTCGTAAATCAGAGATGTTTGTGTTTTGTGAGTGAACAAACTTCTATAATTTTGTAAAACAAAATGGGAGTGATGCTCTTTAAAGGCCTTTGTTGCCACGGCTGTCTGCACTCTGTCTACAATTTACCCTTGCCTGGACATTAATTAACCCTTGCCTTGCCACAACTTCCACATGACTTCCCCTTGCTGATGGAAATTTCTCACCCAGAAAAGCCAGAACCAGTGACGGGACCCTCATCCTGCTGGCTAAAGGGGGGAATTGTAATTTAATTTTCACATCAATATATTTCTATATTTATTATAAACTACTGTAAATTTTATTCAATGCACTGCACTCCATCCGTAAAACAAATCTCACAGCATATGTCAGTGATAACACACCTGATGCTGAATGTGATTTAAATCAGAGAGAAATGAGGCAGTGGGGTACAGACCAGAGTGCAAACTGGGACAATAACTGAGGATCCATCGACAGTGGGTGTGGAACACCACTTTCTCACTGGGACGCGACAGAGGTGAGATCTCTCTCTCGGGATCTCAGCGAGAACATGTGAGTCTGTCTGCCCATCTCTCACACACAGAGGGGTAAGATAACTCCCCCTCTCACTTGCCCCTTTCCCCTCTCTCTCCCACCACATAGAAAGGGTAAAATCAATCTCTCTCTCTCTCTCTCACACACACACACTGGGACAGGTGAGATCTCTCTCTGTCTCCCTCACTGGAACATAGATATATATGGCTGAGAGTTCCCTCGCTTCCAGAAACTCCAACTGCTTTAATCCTGGCCACCTCATTCCCTCTTCACATCTCTTCTCTCCACCAAACCTTATCCCCAGGCAGAGAGCACACACACACACACTCAGTACCTCAATGGGGAACGGCACCCCGTCAGCCACACACACTCTGACCCTCAATGGGGAACGGCACCCCGTCATGCACACACACTCTGACCCTCAATGGGGAACGGCACCCCATCAGTCACACACACTGTCCCTCAATGGGGAACAGCACCCCATCAGTCACACACACTGTCCCTCAATGGGGAACGGCACCCCGTCAGTCACACACACTCTGACCCTCAATGGGGAACGGCACCCCATCAGTCACACACACTGTCCCTCAATGGGGAACAGCACCCCATCAGTCACACACACTGTCCCTCAATGGGGAACAGCACCCCGTCAGTCACACACACTCTGCCCCTCAATGTGGAACGGCACCCCGTCAGTCACACACACTCTGACCCTCAATGGGGAACGGAACCCCGTCAGTCACACACACACTCTGACCCTCAATGGGGAACGGCACCCCGTCAGTCACACACACTCTGACCCTCAATGGGGAACGGCACCCCGTCAGTCACACACACTCTGACCCTCAATGGGGAACGGCACCCCGTCACTCACACACACTCTGACCCTCAATGGGGAACGGCACCCCGTCAGTCACACACACTCTGACCCTCAATGGGGAACGGCACCCCGTCAGTCACACACACTCTGACCCTCAATGGGGAACGACACCCCGTCGGTCACACACACTGACCCTCAATGGGGAACGGCACCCCGTCAGTCACACACACTCTGACCCTCAATGGGGAACGGCAACCCGTCAGTCACACACACACTCTGACCCTCAATGGGGAACGACACCCCGTCAGTCACACACACTCTGACCCTCAATGGGGAACGGCACCCCATCAGTCACACACACTCTGACCCTCAATGGGGAATGGCACCCCGTCAGTCACACACACTCTGGCCCTCAATGGAGAACGGCACCTCGTCAGTCACACACACTCTGACCCTCAATGGGGAACAGCACCCCGTCAGTCACACACACTCTGACGCTCAATGGGGAATGGCACCCCGTCAGTCACACACACTCTGACTATCAATGGGGAACGGCACCCCGTCAGTCACACACACTCTCACCCTCAATGGGGAACGGCACCCCGTCAGTCACACACACTCTGACCCTCAATGGGGAACGGCACCCCGTCAATCACACACACTCTGACCCTCAATGGGGAACGGCACCCCGTCAGTCACACACACTCTGACCCTCAATGGGGAACGGCACCCCGTCAGTCACACACACTCTGACCCTCAATGGGGAACGGCACCCCGTCGGTCACCCACACTCTGACCCTCAATGGGGAATGGCACCCCGTCAGTCACACACACTCTGGCCCTCAATGGAGAACGGCACCCCGTCAGTCACACATACTCTGCCCCTCAATGGGGAACGGCACCCCGTCAGTCACACACACTCTGACCCTCAATGGGGTACGGCACCCCGTCAGTCACACACACTCTGACCCTCAATGGGAACGGCACTCCGTCAGTCACACACACTCTGACCCTCAATGGGGAACGGCACCCCGTCAGTCACACACACTCTGACCCTCAATGGGAACGGCACTCCGTCAGTCACACACACTCTGACACTCAATGGGGAACGGCACCCCGTCAGTCACACACACTCTGACCCTCAATGGTGAACGGCACCCCGTCAGTCACACACACTCTGACCCTCATTGGGGAACAGCACCTCGTCAGTCACACACACTCTGACCCTCAATGGGGAACGGCACCCCGTCAGTCACACACACTCTGACCCTCAATGGGGAACGGCACCCCGTCAGTCACACACACTCTGACGCTCAATGGGGAACGGCACCCCGTCAGTCACACACACTCTGACCCTCAATGAGGAACGGCACCCCGTCAGTCACACACACTCTGACCCTCAATGGGGAACGGCACCCCGTCAGTCACACACACTCTGACGCTCAATGGGGAACGGCACCCCGTCAGTCACACACACTCTGACCCTCAATGGGGAACGGCACCCCGTCAGTCACACACACTCTGACCCTCAATGGGGAACGGCACCCCGTCAATCACACACACTCCGACCCTCAATGGGGAACAGCACCCCGTCAGTCACACACACTCTGACCCTCAATGGGGAACGGAACCCCGTCAGTCACACACACTCTGACCCTCAATGGGGAATGGCACCTCAGCAGTCACACACAATCCGACCCTCAATGGGGAACGGCACCCCGTCGGTCACCCACACTCTGACCCTCAATGGGGAACGGCACCCCGTCAGTCACACACACTCTGACCCTCAATGGGGAACGGCACCCCGCCAGTTACACACACCGACCCTCACTCAGGGTCATCTGTCACACATTCACACGTCTGTTAAGGGCACATTTCACAGATACCTGAGTCTGACCACGGTTTACAGTCTGTGTGAGAGACGGAGGGAGATGGAACGACCTGTATCCTCCTCAGTTCTGGGGTCAGTGTGTGAGTGGTGTCAGCCTTGGCACTGACTACCTTCCACATCGGCTGCTGGTGTGAAAGAATACACGGCTGGGTAAGGACACGGCTGAAGATATGATACGGATGAACATGCAAAGTGAGGGAGCTGTCATGTATCCTGGCCGCCAGGAATGAAGAGTCCATTGTTATCATTTCCCAAACTTCCTCAACGGACACAAAATCGGCAACAGCTCAGGGCAGAAAAGGTCTCTGTGTATCGGGACAGAAATAGACACACGGACTAGGGAGTCGAATAAAACTCAAAGCATAAATTGAGGAGTGGGGTAAACCCCTGACAGAACATTCTGCACCGGGCTGTGTATAGAACACATAAGATACTGGGGAGCTCAGCAGATCAGGCAGCATCTATGGAGACAAATAAAGAGTCAACGTTTTGGGTCTCTTCAGACCTTTTCCTTTTCCACCTATCACCTCCCAGCTTCACACTTCACCCTCCCACTCACTTCCCTTCCCCCTCGTCTGGCTCCACCTATCACCTCCCAGCTTCTCACTTCACCCTCCCACTCACTTACCCTCCCCCTCGCCTGGCTCCACCTATTACCTCCCAGCTTCTCACTTCACCCTCCCACTCACTTACCCTCCCCCTCGCCTGGCTCCACCTATCACCTCCCAGCTTCTCACTTCACCCTCCCACTCACTTACCCTCCACCTCGCCTGGCTCCACCTATCACCTCCCAGCTTCTCACTTCACCCTCCCACTCACTTACCTTCCCCCTCGCCTGTCTCCACCTATCACCTCCCAGCTTCTCACTTCACCCTCCCACTCACTCACCTTCCCCCTCGCCTGGCTCCACCTATCACCTCCCAGATTCTCACTTCACCCTCCCACTCACTTACCCTCCCCCTCGCCTGGCTCCACCTATTACCTCCCAGCTTCTCACTTCACCCTCCCACTCACTTACCCTCCCCCTCGCCTGGCTCCACCTATCACCTCCCAGCTTCTCACTTCACCCTCCCACTCACTTACCCTCCCCCTCGCCTGGCTCCACCTATCACCTCCCAGCTTCACACTTCACCCTCCCACTCACTTCCCTTCCCCCTCGCCTGGCTCCACCTATCACCTCCCAGCTTCTCACTTCACCCTCCCACTCACTTACCTTCCCCCTCGCCTGGCTCCACCTATCACCTCCCAGCTTCTCACTTCACCCTCCCACTCACTTACCCTCCCCCTCGCCTGGCTCCACCTATCACCTCCCAGCTTCTCACTTCACCCTCCCACTCACTTACCTACACCCCCACCCCCCCCCCCCGCCTGGCTCCACCTATCACCTCCCAGCTTCTCACTTCACCCTCCCACTCACTTACCTACACCCCCACCCCCCCCCCGCCTGGCTCCACCTATCACCTCCCAGCTTCTCACTTCACCCTCCCACTCACTTACCTTCCCCCTCACCTGGCTCCACCTATCACCTCCCAGCTTCTCACTTCACCCTCCCACTCACTTACCCTCCCCCTCGCCTGGCTCCACCTATCACCTCCCAGCTTCTCACTTCACCCTCCCACTCACTTACCTCCCCACTCACCTGGCTCCACCTATCACCACCCAGCTACTCAATTCACCCTCCCACTCACTTACCCTCCCCCTCGCCTGACTCCACCTATCAACTCCCAGCCTGTGATGCTTCTCTTCTCCCCACCTTCTTATTTCAGTTTCTCCCCCCACGTCCTTTCCAGTCCTGATGAAGGGTCTCAGCACAAAATGTCCTCTGTTCATTCCTCACCATGGATGCTGCCTGACCTGCTGAGTTTCTCAGCATTTTCCACAGATTTTCGGCATCTGCAGAATCTCGTGTGTTTGTAACTGACATGGGCAGTAGGTAAGCACCTCTTTCACCTCAGATGGTTGAAGAAGCTTGGTGTGGGCCCCCAAATCCTAAGGGGCACCATTGAGAGCATCCTGACTGGCTGCATCACTGCCTGGTATGGGAACTGTACTTCCCTCAATCGCAGGACTCTGCAGAGAGTGGTGTGGACAGCCCAGGGCATCTGTAGATGTAAACTTCCCACTATTCAGGACATTTACAATGACAGGTGTGTAAAAAGGGCCCGAAGGATCATTGGGGACCCGAGTCACCCCAACCACAAACTGTTCTAGCTGCTACCATCCGGGAAATGGTACCGCAGCATAAAAGCCAGGACCAACAGGCTCCGGGACAGCTTCTTCCACCAGGTCATCAGACTGATTAATTCACTCTGATACAACTGTATTTCTATGTTCTATTGACTGTCCTGGTGTACATACTGTTTATTACAAATTACTATAAATTGTACATTGCCCCTTCAGACAGAGACGTAACGTAAAGATTTTTACTCCTCATGTATGTGAAGGATGTAAGAAATAAAGTCAATTCAATTCTCCTTCTCCCTCCCTCCACAGTCACTCTGTACCTCCATCTCCCCTCTGACTTTCATAAACTCCCTCTCCCCTCAGTCTCTCCCTACCTCCCTCACACCTCGATCTCTCCCTACCCCCTCCCTCCCCTCCTTCATCTAGCCGAGATCACTCTGCCACCCTCCCCCCCTTGGTCTCCCTCTCTCTATCTCCACCTCCCCCAGACACCACAACCTCACCCTCGCCTCCCTCATTTCTTCATCCTTTGGCTTCCTCCAACCTTCCTCTACCCTCAGTCTTTCCCTACCTGCTTCTCCCCTCGGACATCCCAACCTCCCCATCCCCTTAGTCTCTGTGTACATCTCTCTTCCCTCGGTCTCTCATTAACCAAATCTCCCCTCGGTCCTTCCCTACCTCACTCTCCCCCTGGTTTCCCCCGTCCTCTACCCTCGGTCTCACCCCAACACCTCCCTTCCTTGGTCTCTCCTCATGTTCTCCCCTCAGTCTCTCCCTACTACCCTCTCCCCTCGAACTCGCTGTACCTCCCTCTCCCCAACTCTATACGTCCTCACTCTGCCTCCCTTCGATTTCTCCCTACCACCATCCCCTCTGGTCATTCCCTACCTTCCTCTCCCCTTGTCTCTTGCTAACCCTCTCCTTCTTGGTCTTACCCTACCTTCCTCTCCCGAGTCGCTCCCTACCTCCCTTTCCACTCACACTCCCTACTACCCTCCACCCTCAGTCTCCCCCTCCCCTCCGTGTCTTCCTACCATAGCCAACTCTCGGTTACACAGTAACTCCCTCTCGTCTCAATCTCTCCACCTACCCCTCTCCACCTCCATATCCACCAAACTCCTACTTCCCTCAATCTCTCCCTTCAGATTCCTCCAACCCCTTTCCCTCAGACTCTCCCTACCTCCCTCACTCTTCGGTCACTCGCTACCTTCCTCACCCCTCGGTCTCTGCCTCCCTCTCTATTCGGAATCTACACAATACCCCCTCCACTCGGTCTCCTCCTAACCCTTGGTCACTCTCCACCTGCCTTCCTCCTTCGGTCTCCCTCAGCCACCCTTTCCCTCAGTCTCTCCCTACCCACTCCTTCCACAGTCCCCCCAACCTCCCCCTCCACTCGATCTCTGCATACATCCCTCTCCCCTTGGTCACTTCCTACCTCCAACACCTCTGTCTTCCCCTTATTCACACTACCCTCAGGCTCTCCACTTGGCTTCTCCCTACCTCCCTCAGCTCTCAGTCTCCCTACCTCCTTCACCCATCAATCTCACCCTAACTCACTATACCCCTGGTGTTCCCTCATGCTCTCTCCCCTTGGTGCCTCCCTCCCTTCCTCTCCCCAAGGTCTCACCATTCGGACACTCCCTACTTCCGTCTGTCCTCGTTCCCTCCTTATCTTGTACTCGCCTTGAACTCTCCCTTACTCCCTCTCCACACGGGGTCTCCCTCCCTCTTACCTCATACTCTCCTCACGTCCAATCACTCGGTCTCTTTCTCCCTCGCAATCTCTCCCCTTGGTCTCTCCCTCATGCTCTCTCAGTCTGGGGTGCATCTCCCTTCCTCTCCCCTCATCCTTCCTGAGTCCCTCTCCCCTCCGAGTCTCCTTTACCTTCCCCTCCCCTCGGACCTTCCCCACATATCCCCCCTCCCCTCAGTCCTCCCCCGCCTCACCCTCTCCCCTCGGACCGTCCCTGCCTCACCCTCTCCCCTTGGCCGTCTCTACCTCTCCATCTGCCCTCGGTCCATCACCACCTCCCTCTCCCCCTGGTCTCTCCCTACATCCCTTTCCCCTCAGACTCTGACTACCTCACACTCTTCCCTCACTCTCACTAACTCCCTCTCCCCCTGGTCTCTCCCTACATCCCTTTCCCCTCAGACTCTGACTACCTCACACTCTCCCCTCACTCTCACTAACTCCCTCTCCCCTCAGATCACTGGACCCAAAGTGCTCCCCACCACATACCTCGGTCACCTGACCTATCTCATTCCCTAACAGGAGATGAAACACTGTCCCTTCTCTTGTTGGTACCTCTATGTATTGCTGCAAAAAACTATCCCGTACACATTTTACAAACTCCAAACCATCCAGCCCTTTGACAGAATGGGCTTCCCAGTCTATGTGTGGAAAATTAAAATCTCCCACAATCACAACCTTGTGCTTACTACAAATATCTGCCATCTCCTTACAAATTTGCTCCTCCAATTCTCGTTCCTCATTAAGTGGTCTATAATACACCTCTATAAGAGTTACTACATCTTTCCTATTCCTCAATTCCATCGAAATAGCCTCCCTAGATAAGCCCTCTAATCTATCCTGCCAGAGCACCGCTGTAATATTTTCTCTGACAAGCAATGCAACACCTCCCCCTCTTGCCCCTCCAATTCAATCACACCTGAAGCATGAAATCCAGGAATATTTAGTTGCCAATCACACCCCTCCTGCAACCATGTTTCATTAATAGCCTCAACATCATATTTCCAGGCATCAATCCATGCTCTAAGCTCATCCACCTTTCTTACAATGCTCCTATCATTAAAATAGATGCATTTAAGATATTCTCCACCTCTTCCTCTCTGTTTATCCCTGAGAGTGCAAACAACTTTATCATTTTCTTCCTTCTTCCTTACATCTTCGGTCTGAGTGCTCCCCTTCTCTATCACCTGCCTATCCTCCCTCACACTGTCTACTAGCTTTCTCTATTTGTGAACTAACCTCCTCTCCCCTAGTCTCTTCAAATTGATTCCCACTCCCCAACCATTCTAGTTTAAAGTCTCCCCAGTAGTCTTAGCAAATCTCCCCACCAGAATATATTGGTCCCCCTAGGATTCACGTGTAAACTGTCCTTTTTGTACAGGTCACACCTGCCCCAAAAGAGGTCCCAATGATCCAGAAACTTGAATCTCTGCCCCCTGCTCCAATCCCTCAGACACGAATTTATCCTACACCTCATTCCGTTCCTACTCTCTCTGTCATGTGGCACAGGCAGTAATCCTGAGATTACTACCTTTGCGGTCCTTCTTCTTAACTCCCTATATTTTCCCTTCAGGATCTCTTCCCTTTTCCTACCTATGTCATTGGTACCTATATGTACTGCGACCTCTGGCTCCTCACCCTCCCACTTCAGGATATCTTGGACGTGATCAGAAACATCCCGGACCCCGGCACCAGGGAGGCAAACTGCCATCCGGGTCTCCTGATTACATCCACAGAATCGCTTATCTGACCCCCTAACTATGTAGTCCCCTATTACTACAGCCTTCCTCTTCCTTTCCCTACCCTTCTGAGCTACAGGGCCAGACTCTGTGCCGGAGGCACGGCCACTGTTGCTTCCCCCAGGTAGGCTGACAGTACTCAAACAGAAGTACTTATTGTCAAGGGGTGCAGCCACAGGGGTACTCTCTAGCACCTGACTCTTCCCCTTCCCTCTCCTAACCGTGACCCACCTGTCTGCCTCCCGTGGCCCCGGTGTGACCACCTGCCTGTAACTCCTCTCTATCAACTCCTCACTCTCCCTGACCAGGCGAAGGTCATCGAGCTGCAGTCCAGTTCCCGAACACGGTCCCTTAGGAGCTGCAGCTCGGCACACCTGGCGCAGATGTGGACGTCCGGGAGGCTCGGAGACTCCAGGACCTCCCACATCCGACACCGAGAACAACAAGCTGCCCTCACACTCATACTTCCCCTTTCCTCAAATAACAGGAAAAACTGAACCCTAAACCTACCTTGCCTCGCCCTTTTCCACTTAAGCCCATTGAGCCAAAGCCCTTAAGCCTTCACTCTGTTCCCGGCTCACTCCGCTGCCCGCTGTATAAGGCTGTGTCCTTTTTAAATCTTCCCCGCTTCACTGCCCGACGTCACGCGCCTCGCAGTCCCAACTCTCTCAACCCCGATGAGAAGAAGAAAAAATCAAAATGGCTCCCCCTGCACTCCCGTTCTGATCCTCCGACTTTCTTCTCCAAATGAAACCCGATTCAGGATTTCTGCCCATTTTAAATCTTCCCCGCTTCACTGCCCGATGTCACACGCCTGCGCAGTCCCGCCTCTCTTAACCCCGATGAGAAGAAGAAAAAATCAAAATGGCTGCCACCACACTCTCATTCTGATCCTCCAATTTCCTTCTCCAAAAATAAGTTTAACTTCGGTCTCTTCCCATCTTGCTCATCCCCTGGTCTCACCGTAACTCCCTCTCTACCAGGTTTCTCCTCACTTCATTCACCCCTCCTCCTCTCCCTACCTCATTCCCTCCTCGGTCTCTCCTTACCTCGCTGTCTCCAACTCACTCTGCCCTCAGGCTCTCCCCAAGTCATTTGCCTCTTACTCTGCCAAACTCCATGTCCCCTTGTTCTCTGTCTATCTCCATCTCCCCTCGTCTCTCCCTACCACCCTCTGCCTTGGACTCTCCCTACCTTCCTTTTTTCTCATTTTCTCCCTACTTTCCTCTCCCCTCTGTGTCTCATTAACTCCCTCGGTCTCTCACTACCACTGTCTCCCTTCTGAACATCCCTACCCCCGTCTCCCTTGGTCACTTTCTAACTCTCCCTCCATGGTCTCTCCCTACTACCCTCCACCCCAGGTCTACTCCCGTCTCCCTCTCCTCTGGGTGTCATATACAGTGCTGGGAAAAAGTATTCAGTCCCCACAACTATTTTCATGTATTACCTACTCTGTTTCTAAATTTAAAATATATCGAAGTAGGATATTTTGAGCTAATCTATAAAACAGTGTGCATCGTGTCAAATCAAATCAAAATTCCAAATTTGGTCAACAATTTGCTGAAAATTAAAAACCAAAATTGTGAGGCTGAAAAAGTATTCATCCTCAACTCACCCCATTTGCTGATGGAGAAAATTGGAGTATCATTTGAATAAATACCCCTGTCCCGGTAAGGGCCAACAGTATGGTAGATTTTCAACAGATCAAACCAAAATGAAGACTAAAGAGCATTCAAGACAAGTGATAATATCGAAGCACAAATCTGGGGAAGGGTACAAGACCATCTCAAAGGCACTGAACATTCCTCAGAACTCAGTGTAGTCCATCGTGAAACAGTGGAAAAATACGAAACCACAGCCACAGTCACACAGTCAGGCGATCCCTCTAAACTTAGTCACCGGAGAAGATTGGCACTTGTAAGAGAGGCTACTGTGACAACAACAGTCACTCTGAGTGAGCTGCAGGAGTCAGTGGCTGCAACTGGAGATGAAGTTCATGGCTCCATAATCTTTAAAGCTTTCCACAAAACAAGTATTTATGGAAGAATGGCAAAGAAGCAGCCCGGCTAAATAAAAAGCTTATCCTTGCCTGTAAATACTGCAAAGAGTCACACAGAAGAAACTGTAAAGGTGTGGGAGAAGGTCTTGTGCTCGGATGAGACTAAAGTCGAACTTTTTGGCCTCAACACTAAGCTGTACGTGAGGCACAAATCTAATATTGTGCATCAGCCTGGTAACCCATCTATACTGGAATGTATGGTATCCCATCATGCTATGAAGATGATTTTCAGCAGCAGAGACCACAAATCTAGTCAGGATTGATGGGACGATGAATGCTGTTAAATACAGAGAGATCCTGGATAAAAACTTGCTAGCCTCTGCTAGAAAGCTTAAACTGGGAGAAGTTCATCTTTCAGCAGGACAACAAGCCAAATCACACTGCCTGAGAAACCATGGAGTGGCTTCAAATGAAGACAATTGATGTCCCTGAGTGGCCCAGTCAGAGTCCTGACCTTAACCCCATCAAACATCTCTGGCAAGACGTCAAGATTGCTGTCCACCAGCACTCCCAACTAACCTGGCACAGCTTGAGAAAATTTGCAAGGAGGAATGGACAAACCTTGCTCCGTCACATTGTGCACAGTTAATAGGGACTTATCTAAAAAGACCACTGGCTGTAATAGCTGTGAGAGGTGGTTCAACTGAGCACTGAGCAAAGGGGAATGAATGCTTTTGAACTGCTGACATTTCAGTTTTAGAATTTTTAGTTTTTCATGCTTTACAACTTTCCCTGTTGTTTGGGCTCTACTGTAAAAAAGGAGCATGTGATTCACAAACAAAAATTCTCAGTTAAATTGATCAAAATGCCTGGTTGTAATATTCACGTATGTGATCAAAGGGTTGGGGGCTGAAGATTTTTACAAGGCACTCCAAGTACTTGATGAAAATTTTTGTTTGTAATTTGAAGGACAACCGTCCAGTTGCACTCACATCTACTGTGATGAAGTACCTTGAGAGGTTAGTCATGGCCAGAATCAACTCCAGCCTAAGCGAGGCCCTGGACCTGCTGCAATTTGCCTGTCACCACAATAGGTCTACAGTGGATACAATCTCACTGGTTCTACACTCGGCCTTGGATCACCTGGACAACAGCGATACCTCTGTCAGGCTGCTGTTTATTGATTACAGCTCAGTGGTCAACACCATCATAGCCTCAGTACCAATCAACAACCTCCAAAACCTCCCTCTGTAACTGGATCCTTGACTTCTTCATCAGGAGACCTCAGTCAGTGCAGATGGAAAATAACATTACCTGCTCACTGACAATCAACACTGACACACCTCAAGGATCAAACTCAGCCCACTGCTCTATTCTCTCTCCACACCAACAACTGTGTGGCTCGGCACAGCTCAATCACCATCTATAAATTTGCTGATAACACAACTATTGCTGGCAGAATTTGAGATGGTGACGAGGAGGCGTACAGGAGTGAGTAGATCAGCTGGTTGAGTGGTGTCGTAACAACAACCTTGCACTCAACGTCAGTAAGACCAAGAAAATGATTGTGGACTTCAGAGAGGGGAAGTCAAGGGAATACACACCAGTCCTCATCAAGGGATCAGCAGCGGAAAGGGTGAGCAGTTTCAAGTTACTGGGTGTCAACATCTCTGAAGATCGATCCTCAGACCAACATATTGAGCCAATTATAAAGAAGGCCCAACAGTGGCTACATTTCATCAGGAGTTTGAAGGACTTGGTCTGACTCCAAATACACTCGCAAATCTCTACAGATGTACAGTGGAGAGCATTCTAACTGGTTGTATCACCGTCTGGTATGGAGGGTCACTGCACAGAAACAGAAAAAGGTGCAAAATACTGTAAACTCAACCAGCTCCATCATGGACACAGGCCTCCCCAGCATCGAGGACATCTTCACAAGTAACACCTCGAAATGGCAGCATCCACCATTAAAGACCCCCATCACCCAGGACATGCCTTTTTCTCCTTGCTACTGTCAGGGAGGTGGTACAGGAGCCTGAAAACACACACTCAACGCTTCAGGAACAGCTTCTTCCTCTCCACCATCAGATCTCTGAATGGACAATGAACCCATTTACACCACCGTAAAAAATTACAAAAAAAAGAAAAAAAAATCTTTTGCTCTCTTTTTTATTTAAATATATTTCATATTGTAATATAATATTGTTTTTATATTGTGTTATCGTGTACTGCCACAAAACAACAAATTACATGACATATAGCAGAGATATCAGACCTGATTCTGATCAATCAAACCCTTTCCTCCTACACAGCTCTCCATTCTTCTACCATCCATTGTGCCTATCTATGAGTTTCCTTACATGCCCTATCAAATATTGAAAGGCCTGGAGAGAGTGGACACAGAGACGTGTCCGAGAGTGGAGGAGTCTCGGACCAGAGTGCACAGACTCAGAATACAACGACGTCCCTTTAGAACAGAGAGAAGCAGGAATTTCTTTACCCAGAGGGTGGTGAATCAGTGAAATTCATTATCACAGACGACTGTGGGGTCACGTCATTGGGGATACACTCAGTGGCCACTTTACTAGGTACACCTGCACACTTGTCCATTAATACAAATATCTAATTAGCCAATTAGACTCTGCACATAATAAAGTGGTCACTGAGGACACACAGTGACACTGATTTCAAGAGCAACACACACAAAATGCTGGATGAACTCAGCAGGTCAGGCAGCTTAGATGGAAGAGAATAAACAGTGAACATTTCAGGCTGAGACCTTTCATCACGACTGGAAAGAAGGACTGGGGAAAAAAAAGATGGACAGCTCCTCTTGCTTTCCAGTCCTGATGAAGAAACTTGGCCCGAAATATTGACTGTTTACTCTTCTGCATAGATGCTGCCTGGCCTGCTGAGTTCCTTCAGCATTTTCTGCCTGTTGCTATTCACGGGGCAATTTATAAAGACCAATTAACTGACTAACCGGTACATCTTTGGACTGTGGGAGGAAACCGGATCACCCAGAGGAAACCCACAGAGGGTGGTACGTATGCAGAATGAGCTGCCACTGAAGGTCATTGAGACAGGTACGATAATGACATTTAACAGGCACCTCTGCCCCACTGTGATGCTTGCCTCTGTAACGTCACCCAGCTCCGCCCCTGACCCAGTCTGTCTCTCGTTCACACCGTCAGCCACCTCCCACTCCTGTACTCTGCTCTCCACACACTCTGCTGGCTGTGCCTGAAATTGCCCAGATTACCCACCATTCCTGTGATCACTAATCTGTTTAAGTAACATACAACCCAACTTTGCTTTCACATCCCAACATAGCCTCACTACTTCCTCCCAGTGTAATCTCCTCCAGCCTCTGAACACTCCCTCCAGTCCCAGCCTCTCGGAGTGTAATCACTGCATTTCCAGCCGTGCCTTCTCCTCAGTCTTCAAGCCTGAAATTCGCTGCTGAAACCTCTCTGCCTCCCCATCTCCCTCCACTCCCTACTGTTGTTTTACCAAACCGGGTATCTGGACGTTTCTGATCACCAGCTCTAATGCCGTGTGTCCCGGTGTCAAATTGGATTCATAATGTTCCCGAGGTCCCTTCAGTACTTTTCCCCCATTAAATACAGGCTGTCTCTGCTCGCCTACAGAAACAATAAATAACATCTACTTCCTCTTACTGTACACAGCACGCAGTTTGTCCCTACGAGACATTACTCACCCAGAAAACCCAGGATCAGCAGCACAACCCTCAGTTCAGCCGGTGACATTCTGGAAATGAAAGATTGGAATTAACTCAGTGAGAAATGACACACTGGGGCTGAGGACAAGGTGTAAATGGGGATGGGAACTGAGGATCAAAAGGGATATCCATCTATAGTGGGATAGATTCAGCACTCCCTCACAGAAACCCCACAGACAGAGGTGGGATCTCCCTCAGTGAGACCTCACTCACTCCCTTACTGAGACAGCAAAGACAGAGATGAAACCTCCCTCAGTGAGAACCCACAGAGACGAGATACCCTGGAGTTCCCATGGAAGGAGGTGAGATCTCTCTCTCTCTCCCTCACTGGGATCACACATACAGTGAGATCTCCATGACTGAGTCCTAGACAGAGGTGAGAAATCCCTTTCTGAAACCTCACAGATGGATGAGACAGAGGAGCTCCATCTACCTTCATTTATTTACACACTCCCTCTCTCTCTCTTTCTCTCTCTCTCTGCAACACCCACACACAAACACAGAGCACAAGACAAATTTCCATGTTCGATCAGTCTTGGGGATGTCTACTCACGTGTGACTCACGATGAGGTGTTGCTGTGTGAACTGGAGGGAGATGGGACCACCTACAACCTCCTCACTCTCTGCTGTGAGTGGTGTCAGACACAGCAACAGGTCAACGACTACCTTCCGCACCGGCTTCTCGAAGCAATGAAGCCAGCGCGGGGCGGTGGAACAGTTGATGTATGATTGGAGAAAGTATGCAAAGCAAACAAACATCATCTAGCCTGAGGCTCTGCAATGAAGAGCCTATTGTTCCCAGTCAGAGAGCTTCCTCTAACAACCACAGTGATGGGTCAGTATTGAGCAGAGGGACAGGAATGGACACAGGTGCTAGAGAGGAAATAGTCACAGGATTACTGTCGCCAGGTATATAATGGGTCAGTATTGTGGAGTGGAAGGTGTAGATCGTCTGTAATGGACAGCAGAGATTAGAGGGGGAGTGGACACAGGATAAACCCCCGGTCAGGTTGGCAATGGGTCAGTAACGGGGAGTGGACCGTGTACAGTGTCTGTAATGGAGAAGGAATTTAGAGAGAATTTTATGGAAGATGCAAAGATGTTTATAGATAGTTAGGAAGGCAAATGGCACATTGACATTTATTGTATGGGGGGTGTTGGTCATAGAGTCATGGAGCATAGAAACAGGAACTTCGGCCCATCTAGTCCATGCCAGCCTGCTCCTCTGCCTCGTTCCCATCTCTCTGCACCCAGACCATACCCTCCAGACCTCTCTCATCTCATCCACCTGTCCAAACTTTTCCTAAATGTTACAATTGAATTTGCATCTACCACTTCCGTTGGAGCTCGTTCCACTCACACCACCCTCTGAGTGAAGTCCCCCCTCAGGTTCCTCTAAAATATTTCATTGTTCCCACTAAAGACGCCAGTGAATAAATTCCTAATGGATTCAAACTGTCCCTGTAACTCAGATCCTCAAGTCCCGGCACTTCCTTGTAAATTGTCTCTGCATTCTTCCAAGTTTATTGATATCCTTCCTATTGGTCCGTCACCAGAAATGCACTTAGAAATCAGCTTCAACATAACATCCCAATCCTGTACCCTGTACATACCAATGTACCTAAAGCTCTCTTTACAAACCTATCTACCTGTGACACTGCTTTCAAGCAAATGTGGATCTGTATTTCCAGGTCCCGTGGTTCTACCGTACACCTCAGAGCCCTAACATTCACTATGTGAGTCTTATCCTGGTTTGTCCTCCCAAATTCAACATCTCACCCCCATCTGCAATAAATTCTATCTGCCCTTTCTCAGCCCCTTTTCTCAGCTGGTCCAGATCCCACTGCAAGCATTGATAGCCTTCCTCGCTGTCCATTACACACACAATCCTGAAGTCAGCAGCAACGTTGCTGATCCAGTTTACCACATTATCATGCAGATTGTTGTTATAGATGACAAACAACGGGCCCAGCACTGATCCCTGTGGACACCACGAGACACAGGCCTCTAGTAGAGAGACAACCAGCTTCCACTACTCTCTGTCCTCTCACACTGAGCCAATGTCAGCCACTACTGATGTCAGGCTCACCAGCCTGTAATTTACCTGGATTGTTCTTAGAGTCTTTCTTGAACAATAGAGCATTAGCTATCCTCCAGTCCTCTGGCATTTGATCCTTGGCTAAACTACTGTGGATGTGTGGAACTGAAGGTTGAGCACGGTGGGACTAATGTTCTGGGTTGTTCTACAATACAATCAGTATTATAGGAGAGGCAGATGAGCTCAGGACATGGATCAGCACGTGGAATTATGACACTGTAACCCTTACTGAGACTTGGTTACAGGAGGATCAGGACTGGCTGCTCAATGTTGTGGGGATCCATTGTTTCAGACATGACAGACCAGGGGGATTAAAGGGGGAGTGGTGACATTATTAGTCAGGGAAAATGTCACAGCAGTGTTCCAACAGGACAGGCCGGAGAGCTCGACTACTGAAGCTATATGGGTGGAACTAAGGGATAAGAAATGGGTGACCACATTAATGGGGTCACATTACAAACCACTCAATAGTCAGCTGGATTTAGAGGAGCAAATTCGTAGAGAACACAGACAGTTACAAGAATCATAAGGTTGTGATGACAGGTGATTTTAACTTCCCACATATTGACCTGGGACTCAAATACTCTGAAAGGATAAGATGGGAAAGAGATTGTCAAATACGTTCAGGGAAGTTTCCTTAACCAATGAGAGGGCAAGCGATACTTTATGTATTCTTAGGGGATGAGACAGGGTTGGTGACACGTTTACGTAGGGGAACACTTTGCATCCAGTGATCGTAATGTCATTGTTGTTCCTTTCCACGCCTTGAGGCACATCGAGCGGCAACATTACCGCTTCTCTGACATTTGTCTGTGTTTTTAACGAGGTCAAGCTGCTCGCTCAACCCAGTACGCACGGAAAGCGTGCAAGGAGCTGGCCCAATTTGAACCCGGGACCACGTGTCTTGAGGTCCGGTGAAGATGTCACTACACCGCCGGCCGGCTAATCATGCCATTAGTTTCTAAACAATTACAGAGCAGCATTGGTCTGGTCCCCATGTTGACATTCGAAGTTAGAGAAAGGATCTGGCAAGTGTGGATTGGGATAGGGTTTTTTTCTGGCAAAGTTATGCTTGGTAACTTCAAACGTAGAATTTTGGGATGTATGTTCCTCTCAGAACAACAGGCAAGTGTAAGAGGTTTTGGGAATGTTGGTTTCCGAGAGATATTTCAGATCCTGGGTAAGAAGGGGGTACATAGCAAGGAGGGGCAGGAAGTAACAAATGAGGTACTTGTGGAGTATAAGAAATGCAAGAGAACACTTAAGGAGGAAATCAGGAGGGCTAAAAGAAGGCATGAGGTTCCTCTGGCAGACAGGGTGAAGGGGAGTCCCAAGGGCTTCTACAGATAAATTAAAAGCAAGAGGATAGCAAAGGACAAAATTGACTACCCCCCACCCCTCCACGGATAGGAGCCCAGTCCATCGTGAGGTTAACCCCCAGCATTTTGCCGGTACCCATTTTCAGCTGGGTGGACTGGAGCAATGTGTGGTTAAGTGTCTTGTTCAAGGACACAACACGCTGCCTCGGCTGGGACTCGAACTCATGACCTTCAGATTGCTAGTCCCACACCTTAGCCAGTTGTTTAAGACGTTGGACTAGCCATGCACCACAACCAGACTCTGTAGAAGTGAGGGAAAGCAGGGAGGTTATGGACTGTACACACATTACTGACTTAATGCAAATTAGTCTGGGTAAATCGCCAGGGCCTGACGAGGAGTTCCTGTAGACTTTGTGGGATGTTGCAGCAGTAATTGCCGGGGCCCTAGCAGAGACATTTAAAACACACTCAGCAACAGGTGAGGGCTGGAGGATTGGACGATAGGGAATATTGTTCCATTCGTTAAGAAAGGCTCCAATAATAAACCAGGAAATTATAAGCCGGTGAGCCTGACACCAGTAGTGGGTTGTTATTGGAAGGTATTTGGATGGACAGAGACTGATTAGGGATGGTCAGTATTACTTTCTGTGTGGTTGGTTGTGGTTAACCAATCCCACAGAGTTTTTCAAGGAAGTTACAAGGAAAGTTGATGAGGGCAAGCCAGTGGATGGTGTCTACATGGACTTTAGCACGGCCTTTAAATAGGTACCACATGGCAGGTTGGTCAAGGAGTTTCAGTCTTTTGGCTTTCACGATGAGGTGGGTAATTGGATTAGTCATTGGCTTCACGGGAGATCCCAAAGGTGGCTGCCTCTCTGACTGGAGGCCTGTGACTAGTGGTGTGTGTCGCAGGGATCAGAGCTGGGTCTGTACTTGTAAATGGCTGCCTCTCTGACTGGAGGCCTGTGACTAGTGGTGTGTGCCGCAGGGATCAGAGCTGGGTCTGTACTTGTAAATGGCCGCCTCTCTGACTGGAGGCCCGTGACTAGTGGTGTGTGCCGCAGGGATCAGAGCTCGGTCTGTACTTGTAAATGGCTGCCTCTCTGACTGGAGGCCTGTGACTCGTGGTGTGTGCCGCAGGGATCAGAGCTGGGTCTGTACTTGTAAATGGCCGCCTCTCTGAGTGGAGGCCTGTGACTAGTGGTGTGTGTCGCAGGGATCAGAGCTGGGTCTGTACTTGTAAATGGCCGCCTCTCTGACTGGAGGCCTGTGACTAGTGTTGTGTGTGTCGCAGGGATCAGAGCTGGGTCTGTACTTGTAAATGGCCGCCTCTCTGACTGGAGGCCTGTGACTAGTGGTGTGTGCCGCAGGGATTAGAGCTCGGTCTGTACTTGTAAATGGCCGCCTCTCTGACTGGAGGCCTGTGACTAGTGGTGTGTGTGTCGCAGGGATCAGAGCTGGGTCTGTACTTGTAAATGGCCGCCTCTCTGACTGGAGGCCTGTGACTAGTGGTGTGTGCCGCAGGGATCAGAGCTCGGTCTGTACTTGTAAATGGCTGCCTCTCTGACTGGAGGCCTGTGACTAGTGGTGTGTGCCGTAGGGATCAGAGCTGGGTCTGTACTTGTAAATGGCTGCCTCTCTGACTAAAGGCCTGTGACTAGTGGTGTGTGCCGCAGGGATTAGAGCTCGGTCTGTACTTGTAAATGGCTGCCTCTCTGACTGGAGGCCTGTGACTAGTGGTGTGTGCCGCAGGGATCAGAGCTGGGTCTGTACTTGTAAATGGCTGCCTCTCTGACTGGAGGCCTGTGACTAGTAGTGTGTGCCGCAGGGATCAGAGCTGGGTCTGTACTTGTAAATGGCTGCCTCTCTGACTGGAGGACTGTGACTAGGGGTGTGTGTCGCAGGGATCAGAGCTGGGTCTGTACTTGTAAATGGCTGCCTCTCTGACTGGAGGCCTGTGACTAGTGGTGTGTGCCGCAGGGATCAGAGCTGGGTCTGTACTTGTAAATGGCTGCCTCTCTGACTGGAGGCCTGTGACTAGTGGTGTGTGCCGTAGGGATCAGAGCTGGGTCTGTACTTGTAAATGGCCGCCTCTCTGACTGGAGGCCTGTGACTAGTGGTGTGTGCCGCAGGGATCAGAGCTGGGTCTGTACTTGTAAATGGCTGCCTCTCTGACTGGAGGCCTGTGACTAGTGGTGTGTGTCGCAGGGATCAGAGCTGGGTCTGTACTTGTAAATGGCTGCCTCTCTGACTGGAGTCCTGTGACTAGTGGTGTGTGCCGCAGGGATCAGAGCTGGGACTGTACTTGTAAATGGCTGCCTCTCTGACTGGAGGCCTGTGACTAGTGGTGTGTGCCGTAGGGATCAGAGCTGGGTCTGTACTTGTAAATGGCCGCCTCTCTGACTGGAGGCCTGTGACTAGTGGTGTGTGCCGTTGGGATCAGAGCTGGGACTGTACTTGTTTGTCACCTATTTCGACAAATTTGTGAATGACACCAAGATTTGGACTGTAGTGGAGAATACGGAAAGCTATTAGAGCTTGCAGCAAGATCGAGACCAGCTGGAAAAATGGGTTTGAAATTGGCAAATGGAATTTAATGCAGACAAGTGTGAGGTGTTGCTCTTTGGTAGGACATTCCAGGGTAGGGCTTACACAGTGAGCAGTAGGTCACTGAAGAGTGAGGTAGAACAGGGGGAACTGGGAATACAAATCCATAATCCCTCGAAAGTAACATCACAGGTAGATAGGGTCATAATGTGCTTTTGGCACATTGGCCTTCATAAATCACAGTATTGAGTAAAGGAGTTGGATGTCCTGTTGAAGTTGAAGACGTGGTGAGGCCCAATTTAGAGAATTGTGTACAGTTCTGTTCAGCTGCCTACAGGTCGGATATCAACAAGATTCAAAGAGTGGAGAGAAAATTTACAAGGATGTTACCAGGACTTGAGGACCTGAGTTACAGGGAAAGGTTGAACAGGTTATGACTTTATTCCCCAGAGTGTAGGAGAATGAGGGGAGATGTGACAGATGTTTATTTAGCCTATCCATACCCCTCACAATACAATATTACAGAGAGGGTAAATGTAAACAGAGCCTGAACTGTTTCAGGGGAACACGAGAGGGATCTTCTTCACTGAGAGAGAGGCGAGAGCGTGGAACAAGCTGCCAGCAGAAGAGGTGGATGCACATTCGATTTCAACATTCAAGAGAAATGTGGATTGTATGAGGGTGGGAGTTGTACAGAGGGTTCTGGTCTGGGTGGAGGTCGATTGGACGAGGCAGGTTAATCGTTCAGCAGGGACTAGATGGACAGAAAGTCCTGTTTCTGTGTTGTGGTGTTCTGAGACTCTTCTCTGATTTCTGGGTTTTCTCCCCGTTTAGAAATTACTCTACATTTTTATTCTTTCTAACAAAGTCTATGACCATACACTTCCCTACACTGTATTCCATCTGACACTTCTTTACCCATTCTCCTAATCTGTCTGAGTCTTTCTGCAGACCCTGCTTCCTCAACACTACCTGCCCCTCTACTTAACTTCGTATCATCCTCAAACTTTGCACAAAGCTATCAATTCTGTCATCAAAATCACAGATGTTTCATGTGAAAAGAAGCAGTCCCAACACCAAACATCACGACTCACCAGCAGCCGACCAGAAAAGGCCCTGTTTATTCCCACTCATTGCCTCCTGCCAGTCAGCCAATCCTCCATCATGCTAGTATCTTCCCTGGGCTCTTATCTTGTTCAACAGCCTCATGTGCAGTACCTTGTCAAAGGCCTACTGAAAATCCAAGTAAACAACATCCACTGACTCTCTTTTCTCTCTCCTGCCTGTTATTTTCTCAAACAATTTCAGAGCTTTCTCATGCAAGGTTTCCCCTAAGGAAACCATGCAGACTACGGCCTATTTTTTCATGTGCCTTCAAGTTCCCCAAAACCTCATCGTTAGTAATGGACTCCAACAACTTACCAACCACTGAAGTCAGATGAACTGGCCTATGAATTACTGTCCGAGTTTGCAACTTTCTGTAGCTTTTTCTGATCCTGTACAGCATATATGTCAAACTCAAGGCCCGCGGGCCAAATCCGGCCTGCGGTGGAATTATCTTTGGCCCGCGAGATAATATCTAATTACTATTAAAGCTGGCCCCAGTAATCGAAGCGCCTATGGCGTATGATATGGCTAATGCTGAGTTTATTCAGGTACCAGGTTTTCAGGGTTTTTAGTGTTTATTCGGCAGTCTTGCTCGGCAGTCTTCTTCATAAGAAATGGAATTTGTAAAGTGAAACACTTTGTAGTTATAGCAGAGACTGAGACACATGAGAGCAGGCTGAAAAAATGGAGGCAACGAAAGCTGCGTTCGCACGCGTCCGACTGATCCGGCCCGCATGAAGCTGCATTTTGCTCAATCCGGCCCGTGACCTAAAATGAGTTTGACACCCCTGCTGTACAGTATCCCCTCCATTCCAGACAGTGATGAACCAGTTAAACTGCTCTCTGCGGTACCTCTGTAGAAATTTGTGAGTCTTTGGTGACAAATCAAGTCTCCTCAAACTCTTAAATATAGCCACTGTCGTGCCTTCTTTGTAATTCCATTAATGTTGGGCCCAGGTGAGATCTTCAGAGATGTTGACACCCAGGTACTTGAAACTGCTCACCCTTTCCACTGCTGATCCCTCACTGAAGACTGGTGTGTGTTCCCTTGACTTCCCCTTGCTGAAATCCACAGTCAATTCCCTGGTCTTACTGACATTAAGTGCAAGGTTGTTGTTTTGACACCACACAACCAGGGATCTACCCCACTCCTGTACACCTCCTCATCACCATCTGAACTGCTGCCAGCAATAGTTGTGGAATCTGCAAATTTTGAGGGGCCGGGACATCTTCTGCTCCTGGTGTGTTGTCTTCTTGCATAATGAGATGAGGGGCCTCAGGAGGTAACTCTGGAGCAGTGTCCTGGTTTCATTCCACACACTGATCAGTAGATTAAATGGCCACAGAAAACTGCCACTGGGGGATGTGGAGACAATAACGTGTGATTAGGGTAGGATCAGTGTCAATGGTGTTTGATGGTCAGCACGTACCCAATGGGCCAAAGAGCCTGTTTCTGTGTTGTAGGACTGTGACTCTCTTTCTCCCTTCCTCTCTCACCTCTGCTGTCTTTCACTTTCTCACTCTCCCAATCCCCCTCCCCTCGAACACCTCAATGCATTGTTTCTGACCTGTGACATTCACCAAATGTGACCTGTGTCTATGATGTGAAAACCCCTCTGTTCTCAGTCTGTTTGCATCCGGTGGCAAACAGGAGAACAGAACAGGGCAGAATTAACCAGAGGGATGTTCCTATTGGAACTGTAATGGCCAAGAAGCAAAAGTGAATAATCTGGAATGTTTTGCAGAGAAACTGAATATTCAGCCCCACAAACTACATGGCATCTCCCTGACCCTCTCTCACCTCCCACCCCCCCCCCCCCTTTTCTGTCTCACTCTCCATATCAGCTCAACACCCTATTCCAGGAACTCCTCTCAGTTCTGTTAGTGGGTGAATTTGCATCTGTGGCTTTCAACACGTGATACTTGCGTGAGTGAAATGAAGAGTCCATTGTTCTCAATATGTGTGTTTTTTTGGTGCCTTTGATTTCCTGTTGTTTGCCTCCCACCCTTCAGAAAGAGTGGAGTGACATTTACAATTCTCCATTCCTCCGAAACCATCCCAGAATCCAGTGATTGTTGAAAGATCACTACTGATGCCTCCACAATCATTTCAGCCACCTCTTTCAGAACCCTGTGGTGTAGTCCATCTGGTCCAGGTGACTTATCGACTTTCAGACCTTTCACCTACCCAAGCACCTTCTCCTTAGTAATAGCAACTACACTGACTTCTGCCCTCTGACACTCGAATTTCTGGCAGACTGATGGTGTCTTTCACAGTGAAGAAAAGTACAAAATACTTATTAAGTTTTTCCGCCTTTCTTAATACTGCATTATGACCTCTCCAGTGTCATTTTCCACTTGTCTCTATTTTACTTTTTGCATACCTGAAAAACATTTTGTTTTCTTCTTTTGTATTACTGGCTAATTAATCTTCACATTTAGTCTTTTCTCATTATTGCTTTTTTATTGCCTTCATTTAGTTTTTAAAACCCTCCAGCTTCCCACTAATTATTGATTTACTGAATGCCCTTGCTTTCGATCTTATGCTGTAATTGACTACAGCCACAGTTGCCTTATCCTCCCTTTGCAATATTTCTTCTTCTTTGGTATTTATCTATCCTGCATTTCCAAATTACTCCCAGAAACTCCAGCCATTGCTGCTCTGCCATCATCCCTACTAATGTCCGCTTCCAATCAACTTTGGCCAGCTCCTCTCTCATGCCTCTGTAGTTCCCTTTACCCCACTAAAAAAAAAACTGATACATCTGATTTTAGCTTCTCCGTCTCAGACTGCAGGGTGAATTCCATTATATCATGATCTCTGCATCATTACACAACACCAAATCCAGACTTGTCTTTTCCCTGGTGGGTTCAACCACGAGCTGCTTTAAAAAGCCATCTCGTAGGCATTCTACAAATTCCTTCTTTTGGTATCCAGCACCAACATGATTTTCCCAATCTACCTGCAAATTGAAATCCCCATGGTTATCATTACATTGTCCTTTTTACATGCCCTTCCTATCTCCTGTTGCAATTTGTAGTCTACATCCTAGTTACTGTTCTGAGGCCTGTGTAAATTGAATTGGAATTGACCTTACAACTTACAACCTTCATATACAGGAGTAAAAGTCTTATGTAGGGCTCTCAGTACCAGTAACTGTGGTGTTAACTGTTCAGGCTAACAAAATGGCTTCTTTGTATTGTTATAATGAAATGGCTTCTCTGTAATGTTACTTAATGCTGTAATGGGTTTCTGTATCTGGAATGTTTGGGTTATAACTGTAGCTAAGGGGGGAACTAGCCAATGGAGGATTGTTATGCTATCTTGTATCTGTGAGCTGAGCAGGAGTTCGCGGTGTTTTTTCGGGAGGCGAGCGAGGAGGATGACGTGTGAGGAGCGGACAGTTGTTCCAGGGCAGTGGATACTGGACATTGGCGGTTCGGACGGTGGCCGAAGGCTCGGAAGGTCGTTGTGGATGGAACCGGAGGTGTGAGCTCCAACGTATTAAAATATTATGTGCACAAACTGATAAACTTACTGATTTGGCATTTTTAGGTTATCTGTTTCTACTCACCCGTCACTAGGAAATAACTATAAAGTTGTAATTATTTACTTGCCTTTGGTGTATTGTCTGATATTTGTGTTGCGGGTGTGTATTGGCGGGGGGGCATTACACCGTATTTACACCGAAGTACTGCACTATTGGCAGGGCGACGGCGGTTCACCCTAGGCGAACGGGGGTAAATTGGGGACACAGATGCTACACTTATGTTACGTCTCAATCTAAATGTGCAATTTATACTAATTTATAATAAATATTATGTACACCAGGACAGTCAATATAACATAGAAATACAGTTGTATCAGTGTGAATTAATCAGTCTGACGGCCTGGTGGAAGAAGCTGTCCCGGAGCCTGTTGGTCCTGGCTTTTATGCTGCGGTACCGTTTCCCGGATGGTAGCAGCTGGAACAGTTTGTGGTTGGGGTGACTCAGGTCCCCAATGATCCTTCGGGCCCTTTTTACACACCTGTCACTGTAAATGTCCTGAATAGTGGGAAGTTCACATCTACAGATGCACTGGGCTGTCCGCACCACTCTCTGCAGAGTCCTGCGATTGAGGGAAGTACAGTTCCCATACCAGGCAGTGATGCAGCCAGTCAGGATGCTCTCTATTATGCCCCTGTAGAAAGTTCTTAGGATATGGGGGCCCACACCAAACTTCTTCAACCATCTGAGGTGAAAGAGGCACTATTGTGCCTTTCCACCACACAGCTGGTATGTACAGACCACGTGAGATCCTCAGTGATGTTTATGCCGAGGAATTTAAGGATGTTCACCCTCTCAACCCCAGATCCATTGATGTCAATAGGGGCGAGCCTGTCTCCATTCCTCCTGTAGTCCATAACCAGCTCCTTTCATTTTTTAACGACATTGAGGGAGAGGTTGTTTTCTTGACACCTCTGTGTCAGTGTGATACAATTCTCATCAGGGTCTTTTCAGCCTTGCAGATTCTGAATTTTACCAACAAGGATTGTACATATTCTCAATCGTATGTCAACTCTCTCTCAGAATTCAATTTCCACCCCAACTTTCTGCTTACCCTCCTATCCATTAAATACAATGTGTATGTTAAACACATTCCCAGATTCCTCTGTTCTACCACACCGTTCCCTGTGTGAGTCTGAGCCTGCTTTACATTCCCAAAGTGCGATCATGCTTGTCTGCATTAAATTCCATCTGCCATTTCCCCAGCTCATCCAGATCCTGCTGCAGATATTGATAGCCTTCCTCACGCCCACTATGCCCCCAGTGTTGGTGTCTCCCACACACTGGCCGAGTCAGTTTACCTTGGTCTCATACAGAACATCGAACAGTACAGCACAGGAACAGGCCATTCGGCCCACAATGTTGTACTGGACCAGCTAAAAAGTAAATCAAAAAATCCAAAATCTAATCCCTCCTTCCCACACAATGTCCAAATCCCTCTATCTTCCTCACATCCATCAGTCAATCTAAACGTCCTTTAAAAACCCCTAATGTATTTGCCTCTACCATCATACCAGGCAGCGATTTCCAGGCATCCACCATTCCGTGAGTAAAAAAAACTTACCCCTCACATCCCCCTTGAACCTACCCCTCTCTCACCTTCAATACCTGCCCTCTGGAGTTGGACAATTCAACCCTGGAAACAGACACTCCTTATCTGCTCTATCTCAGCCTCTCATAATCATAAAAACCTCGATCAGATCTTCCCTCAGCCTCCACTGTTCCAAAGAAAATAACCCAAGTTTTCTGCCCCATCCACACCCCTTGCACTAAGGTGGTCCCAGTTTACATGAGGGAAGTTGAAACCCCCCCATGACAACATTATTTTTCTCAAACGCATCTCTCCCATTTCCTGCACATCTGCCCTCACTCACCCCATCCACCCGCCACCCCACTCCTTGTTCCCCTTGTCCTTACCTACCACCCCACCAGCCTCCAGGTCCAACATATAATTCTCCGTAACTTCCGCCACCTCCAACGGGATCCCACTACCAAACACATCTTTCTGCTTTTCGCAGGGATTGCTCCCTACGCGACTCCCTTGTCCACTCGTCCCCTCCCCATCCCTTCCCACCGATCTCCCTCCTGGCACAAGAGAAATGGAACAAGTGCTACACCTGCCCTTACACTTCCTCCCTCACCACCATTCAGGGCCCCAGGTGAGGCGACACTTCACCTGTGAGTCGGCTGGTGTGGTATACTGCATCCGGTGCTCCCGGTGTGGCCTTTTATATATTGGTGAGACCCGACGCAGACTGGGAGACCGTTTCGCTGAACACCTACTCTCGGTCCGCCAGAAAAAGCAGGATCTCCCAGTGGCCATACATTTTAATTCCACGTCCCATTTCCATTCTGATATGTCTATCCATGGCCTCCTCTATTGTCAAAATGAATCCAAACTCAGGTTGGAGGAACAACACCTTATATACCGGCTGGGTAGCCTCCAACCTGATGGCATGAACATTGACTTCTCTAACTTCCGTTAATGCCCCTCCTCCCCTTCTTACCCCATCCCTGACATATTTAGTTGTTTGCCTATTCTCCATCTCCCTCTGGTGCTTCCCCCCCTTTCTTTCTCCTGAGGCCTCCCGTCCCATGATCCATTCCCTTCTCCAGCTCTGTATCACTTTCGCCAATCACCTTTCCAGCTCTGAGCTTCATCCCACCCCCTCCGGTCTTCTCCTATCATTTCGCATTTCTCGCTCCCCCCACTACTTTCAAATCTCTTGCTATCTTTCCTTTCGGTTAGTCCTGATGAAGGGTCTCGGCCCGAAACGTTGACAGTGCTTCTCCCTATAGATGCTGCCTAGCCTGCTGTGTTCTACCAGCATTTTGTGTGTGTTGTTGTTTGAATTTCCAGCATCTGCAGATTTCCTCGTGTTTGCTCCATTATTTTTACACATTTCCTGAACCTGATTACATATCTATTCAATGTCCCGGTGACTACTGGGGGTGTGTTGTTCAATCCCATCAGTGTGATTGCACCCTTCCACCCAATGTCTGACCCTGAACCTGATTACATATCTATTCAATGTCCCGGTGACTACTGGGGGTGTGTTGTTCAATCCCATCAGTGTGATTGCACCCTGGGTTCCACCCAATGTCTGACCCTTAACCTGATTACATATCTATTCAATGTCCCGGTGACTACTGGGGGTGTGTTGTTCAATCCCATCAGTGTGATTGCACCCTGGGTTCCACCCAATGTCTGACCCTTAACCTGATTACATATCTATTCAATGTCCCGGTGACTACTGGGGGTGTGTTGTTCAATCCCATCAGTGTGATTGCACCCTGGGTTCCACCCAATGTCTGACCCTTAACCTGATTACATATCTATTCAATGTCCCGGTGACTACTGGGGGTGTGTTGTTCAATCCCATCAGTGTGATTGTACCCTTCAACCCAATGTCTGACCCTTAACCTGATTACATATCTATTCAATGTCCCGGTGACTACTGGGGGTGTGTTGTTCAATCCCATCAGTGTGATTGCACCCTTCCACCCAATGTCTGACCCTTAACCTGATTACATATCTATTCAATGTCCCGGTGACTACTGGGGGTGTGTTGTTCAATCCCATCAGTGTGATTGTACCCTTCAACCCAATGTCTGACCCTGAACCTGATTACATATCTATTCAATGTCCCGGTGACTACTGGGGGTGTGTTGTTCAATCCCATCAGTGTGATTGTACCCTTCCACCCAATGTCTGACCCTTAACCTGATTACATATCTATTCAATGTCCCGGTGACTACTGGGGGTGTGTTGTTCAATCCCATCAGTGTGATTGCACCCTTCCACCCAATGTCTGACCCTTAACCTGATTACATATCTATTCAATGTCCCGGTGACTACCGGGGGTGTGTTGTTCAATCCCATCAGTGTGATTGCACCCTTCCACCCAATGTCTGACCCTTAACCTGATCACATATCTATTCAATGTCCCGGTGACTACTGGGGGTGTGTTGTTCAATCCCATCAGTGTGATTGCACCCTTCCACCCAATGTCTGACCCTTAACCTGATTACATATCTATTCAATGTCCCGGTGACTACTGGGGGTGTGTTGTTCAATCCCATCAGTGTGATTGCACCCTTCCACCCAATGTCTGACCCTTAACCTGATCACATATCTATTCAATGTCCCGGTGACTACTGGGGGTGTGTTGTTCAATCCCATCAGTGTGATTGCACCCTTCCTACCCTGGGTTCCACCCAATGTCTGACTCTTGCATTATGTCTCCCGAGTGCAACCTGACATTGTCAGAACTTCTCAACGCCAAATCAATTATGAGCAATTTCTCCTACATCAGCACAAATTTTTGTATAATCAAAAACCCTTTTCTCCATATCCATGTCTTGCTTGCGGAAGAATTCCACCCCTCCTGCACATCTCTGAAACATCTGCATGCCAGTTCCACGGGCCAGTCAGAGCAAGGCCTCCCCCCACCCCCTGGGCTGTAAGTTGTGGAGTTTGGGGGAGAGGAATACCAGTCGCTGTTTGGGGAGATGCTCCATGCAGACCCCAACCACCCGAAGGCCAGATGCATCAGAAAGGGTCCCTGTGATCAGGAGAACCTGACGGTCCCCCATCAGAACTCAGTGGTTACCTGGGATCATCTCAGAGGTTCTGCATATGGCGTCCGTCGGCTTCTCCTGCCCGGACAAGCGTCGGGGCTTGTCCTCCTACCTGGATCTGGGACGAGAGAAGGTCCAGGTGAGAAATGGAGTTTGGAGGAATAGTCCAGGGCTGAGACTGATTCTTCCTGCTACGTCCACACACCAGCCAGTTCTGTTCTTCCACCACACTCCCCCAGTCTCTCCACCAGGCTCAGTTCCATCGCTCTGACACACTGCACACACAGACTCCTTCCCAATTCCCCCATTTGCTCATCCCCAACCTCCTCCGTCATTCAGAAGGACAGGCTCGTAGGCAGAGGAAGTGGGGTGGCTCTCTTGGTAAAAAATAAAATCAAATCCTGAGAAACAGGTGAATAATATTGGAAGATGTTGAATCCTTGGGGGTTGAGTTAAGAAAATGCAAGGATAAAAAGACCCTGTTGGGGGTTATATACAGGATTCTCAACAGTAGCCAGGATGTGGGGTAGAATTTACAACGGGAGATAGAAAAGGCAGGAAAAAAGAGCAAAGTTACGATAGTCATGGGGGATTTCAATATGCAGCAGATTAGGAAAATCAGATTGGGGCTGGATTCCAAGAGAAGGCATGAGAGTGGAGTTCGTCAAAGTTGATTGAAAGGGAATACTTGCAGTGATGACAGTAGAACAGCAATGGTTGGAATTTCTGGAGCAAGTCGGAAGGTGCAGAATAGATAAATCCCAAAGAAAAAGAAGTCTTTTAAATGGAGGATGATGCAACCATGATGACAAGGGAAATCAAAGTCAGCATAAAAGCAAAAGAGAGGGCAGAGAATAGAGCAAGAATTAGTGGGAGGTTCGAGGATTCAGAAGCTTTTAAAAGCCAATAGAAGGTAACTGAAAAAAAAGAAAAAAGATGCAATATGGAAGTAAGATAGCCAATAATAAAAAAGAGCACACAAAAAGATTTTTTAGATAAATCAAGGGTAAAAGAGAGTGGATATCAGACCAATGCAAAATGATGCTGTAAATACACATAACACACACACACAAGTTAATATCACCACTTGTAAATTCATAAATACTAAGGTGCATTTGTGACACAAGTTAAAAAGTAGACAGCATCATGCTTCAAGTGTGATGTGACCTGGCAGGAGGCTGGGAGTTCAGTGTCTGCAGCCTGGGGAAAGAAGTTGTTTCCCATCCTAATCGTTCTTGTGTCAGTCTTTACGATGGAAGAAACCAGCTGTACATCTGAAATTGGAGAGTGCCTCAGGGTAGAAGTGAGTGTACTTGCTAATACTAAGGAGAAGGTGCTTAAGTCACCTGGACCAGATGGACTACACCCCAGGGGTTTGCAAGAGATGAAGGCATTAGTAGGGATATTTCAACAACACTGGATTCTGGAATGGAGGCTAGTGAAGTTATCCACTCTGATTCAGCAGCCTGATGGTTGAAGGGTAACAACTGTTCTTGAACTGGTGATGTGAGACGCAAGACTCCTGTATCTCCTGCCCAATAGAAGCAGTGGGAAGAGACGATAGTCTGGGTGGTAGGAGTCCTTGATCATGGATGCTGACCACACCACTTTTAGCAGTCTTCGCCATTCTTGTGTACTGGTGTGGGACTGGGGCAAATCAGTCCTGAGGGGCCGGGACATCTTCTGCTCCTGGTGTGTTGTCTTCTTGCATAATGAGATGAGGGGCCTCAGGAGGTAACTCTGGAGCAGTGTCCTGGTTTCATTCCACACACTGATCAGTAGATTAAATGGCCACAGAAAACTGCCACTGGGGGAATGTGGAGACAATAACGTGTGATTAGGGAAGGATCAGTGTCAATGGTGTTTGATGGTCAGCACGGACCCAGTGGGCCAAAGAGCCTGTTTCTATGTTGTATGACTGTGATTCTTTCTCCCTTCCTCTCTCACCTCTGCTGTCTTTCACTTTCTCACTCTCCCAATCCCCTCCCCAATGCATTGTTTTTGACCTGTGTCTATGATGTGAAAACCCCTCTGTTCTCAGTCTGTTTGCATCCGGTGGCAAACAGGAGAACAGAACAGGGCAGAATTAGCCGACTGTACACTAGACCTGGTTTACACTAACATACCAGGAGCATATAAAGCTGTTCCCCTGCCCCACACTGGGCTCTCAGATCACTTGTCTGTTATGCTAATTCCAGCATACAAACCACTGATCAAACTGGCCAAACCAGTTCTGAGGGAGCAATCTCAGCATTGCAGGACTGCTTTGAAACACAAACTGGAGAATGTTCAGAAAGGCTGCTACCTATGTCAACCACGTAACATCGAGGAATGTGTGGATTCTGTGACCAGTTACACAGAGAAGTGTACTGAGACCGTTACCATCATAAAACACATCCGTGTGGGGCAAGTCAGAATCCATGGCTCACTGCAGAGGGCCATGCACGGCTGAGGGATCGTGATGCTGTCTTTAGATCAGAGGGACCAGGACGCCTCACTCCCCGACAGGCTGAATGTCTTTTACGCCCGGTTTGATGCACAGAACAAAGTGCTGGTGAGAGAGACACCCAGGGGAGGAGACCCTCCATCTGGCTGAAGCTGAGGTGAGGAAGACCCTGGACAGTATTAACCCACACAAAGCTGATAATATACCAGGTCGGGTTCTGAATGACTGTGCATCCCAGCTAACTGAGGTGCTGACGGATATATTCAACATCTCTCTGGAGCAGTCCATTGCCCCTCAGTTTTCAAGATGGCAACCACCATTCCAGGGCCAAAGAAGGTGACAGTAATCTGTCTGTTTCCCTGTGGAACTACCTGTGTGTAGAATAGAGGAACAGAGAGAGTGAGAGACTCTCTGCTGCACAAATCACTCTCTCACCTAGATGGGGTCAGTGGTGCTGTGAGGATTACATTCCTTGACTTCTCTAGTGCCTTTAACACCATCCAGCCCAAGATATTAAGGCACAAACTAACGGAGATGGGAGTAGACTCTCACATGGTGGATTGGATAGTGGACTACTTGACAGATAGACCTCAGTATGTGCGGTTGGGAGACTGTAGGTCTGACACGGTGGTCAGCAGCACAGGAGCGCCGCAGGGAACCGTACTCTCTCCGGTCCTGTTCACCCTGTACACATCAGACTTCCAATATAACTCGGAGTCCTGCCATGTGCAGAAGTTCGCTGATGACACGGCCATAGTGGGGTGTGTCAGGAATGGACAGGAGGAGGAGTATAGGAAACTGATACAGGACTTTGTGATATGGTGCAACTCAAACTACCTGCGTCTCAATATCACCAAGACCAAGGAGATGGTGGTGGACTTTAGGAGATCTAGGCCTCATATGGAGCCAGTGATCATCAATGGAGAATGTGTGGAGCAGGTTAAGACCTACAAGTATCTGGGAGTACAGTTAGACGAGAAGCTAGACTGGACTGCCAACACAGATGCCTTGTGCAGGAAGGCACAGAGTCGACTGTACTTCCTTAGAAGGTTGGCGTCATTCAATGTCTGCAGTGAGATGCTGAAGATGTTCTATAGGTCCGTTGTGGAGAGCGCCCTCTTCTTTGTGGTGGCGTGTTGGGGAGGAAGCATTAAGAAGAGGGACGCCTCACGTCTTAATAAGCTGGTAAGGAAGGCGGGCTCTGTCGTGGGCAAAGTACTGGAGAGTTTAACATCGGTAGCTGAGCGAAGGGCGCTGAGTAGGCTACGGTCAATTATGGAAAACCCTGAACATCCTCTACATAGCACCATCCAGAGACAGAGAAGCAGTTTCAGCGACAGGTTACTGTCGATGCAATGCTCCTCAGACAGGATGAAGAGGTCAATACTCCCCAATGCCATTAGGCTTTACAATTCAACCGCCAGGACTTAAGAACTTTTTTAAAGCTATTATTAATGCTTTTTGAGTTAGTGATTTAGATGTATATCATATTTTTACTGAGTTAAGTATTGTATGTAATTAGTTTTGCTACAACAAGTGTATGGGACATTGGAAAAAAGGTTGAATTTCCCCATGGGGATGAATAAAGTATCTATCTATCTATCTATATATCTATCTATCTAAATTACTATCATCTGGTGGCATTAACATCAGCCATTATGAAATGCTTTGACTGGCTGATTGTGCAGCGCATTAAAGCCTCTCTCCTGACTACATTTCTGGTTCGGATTGAATTGATCCAATGATGATGCACTAGTCTCTGCCATCCACTCTGTCCTGTCCCACCTGGAAAATGGGGTCTCACATTTATACTCCAGTTTGGCATTAAACACCATCGTACCCTAGAAACTGCCCTCTCTGGGTGTCAACACGTCCCTCTGTAAGTGGATCCTGGACTCTGAATGAAAGGCCACAGTCAGTCTGTGTGGACAGTAAAGTCTCCAGTCCCATTACACTGAGCACTGGTGCTCCCCAGGTCTGTATGCTCAGCCCGCTGCTGACACATGACTGTGTCACGGGATTCAGCTCAAACCCTGTCAACAGCGGTTGTGGCCTCAGCAACAACGATGATGAGTTGGAGTACAGAGAGGAAGTGGAGAGGGTGGTGGACTGGTGTGAGAACAACAACCCCAGTCTGAAGGGGAGGTAAGGGGATTAGGAAGGGTTCCCCTGTGGCCATTACCCTCAGAAACAAGTACATCTCTACGGACAACACAAAAATACAAATGCAGATGCTGTGGATCAAAGAATACATACACAATGCTGGAAGAACTCGGCAGGACAGGCAGCATCCGTGAGAAAAGAGTAGCCAACATTTTGGGCCGAGACCCTTCATCAGGAATGGGGAGGAAGAGAGGGCCGAAGCCCAGCATCAGACATAGGGGAGGGGGGTAGGGCCTAGAAGTGCCAGGTGGAAAACCAATCAGAGGAAAGATAAAGGGGGGAGGGGGAGGGCATAAGCAACACAGAACTGTAGAGATAAAGGAGCAGAAAGTTGAAAGGGGAGAGAGGCAGAGAGGGACCTGGGATAGGGAAAGGGGGAGGGGGGGGGAATTACCGGAAATGGAGAATTCAATGTTCATACCACCAGGCTGGAGGCTACTCAGACGGTAGATGAGGTGTTGCTCCTCCAACCTGAGTTTGGCCTCATCATGGCAGTAGAGGAGGCCATGTATGGACATATCTAGATGGGAATGAGAGGCAGAGTTGAAGTGGGTGGCAACCGGGAGGTCCTATCTATTGTGAAGGACGGAGCGTAGGTGCTCGACGAAGCGGTCCCCCAAACTGCGTCGGGTCTCGCCGATGTAGAGGAGGCCGCACCGGATGCAATAGACGACTCCAGCAGACTCGCAGGTGAAGTGTTGCCTCACCTGGAAGGACTGTCTGGGGCCCGGAATGGTGGTAAGGGGGGAGGTGTGGGGACAGGTGGAGCATTTTCACTTGCAGGGATAAGTGCCAGGTGGGAGTTCTGTGGGGAGGGACGTGTGGACCAGGTAGTCGCGGAGGGAACGATCCCTGCAAAAAGCTGAGAGGGGTAGGGAGGGAAAGATGAGCTTGCTGGTGGGGTCCTGTTGAAGGTGGCGGAAGTTGCGGAGGATAATGTGTTGGATCCGGAGGCTGGTGGGGTGGTAGGTGAGGACAAGGGGAACCCTGTCCCTGTTGTGGTGACGGGAGGATGGGTTAAGGGCTGAAGTGCGGGAAGTGGAGGAGATGCGGGTGAGGGCATCTTTGATAACACCTCTATGGATCCTACTTGGGGGGGTGACCCACTGGGGCTTGGCAATACCAGCCCGGTTTGTGGATGATACCAAGATTGGTGAAATTGTGGATAGTGTGGAAGACGTGCAGAGAATACAGTGTGATATAGATCAGTTGCAGATATGGGCTGAGAAGTGGCAGATGGAGCTTAACACAGATAAATGTGAGGTGTTGCACGTTGACAGGGAAAATGCAAGGAGACAGTTCATTGCTAAGGGCAACATCATTAGCAGTGTTGCTGAGCAGAGAGATCTTTGGACTCAAGTTCACAGCTCCTCGAAAGTGGCTACACAGTTCAATAAGGTGGTTAAGAAGGCTTATGGAATGCTTGCTCTTATTAGTCGAGGCATTGAGTTCCAAAGTCAAGAGGTTATGTTGCAACTTTATAAAACTCTGGTTGGGCCACATCTGGACTGTTGCAAACCGTTCTGGTCACATCACTACAGGACAGATGTTGAGGCTTTGGAGAGAGTACAGAAGAGGTTTGCCAGGATGCTCCCCGGTTCAGAGGGCATGAGAGGTTGGATAAACTTCGGTTGTCGTCTCTGGAGCGGAGGAGGCTGAGTGGACATCTGATACAGGTTTATAATATTATGAGAGGTGGACTGGACAAGGAGTATCTGTTTCCCAGGGTTGAAATGTCTCATACTGGTATGTATTAAAGGTGAGAGGGGTTAGGTTCAAAGGGGATGTGAGGGGCAAGTTTTTTACTCAGAGAGTGATGGATGCCTGGAATGTGCTGCCTGGTGTGGTGGTAGAGTCAAATACACGAGAGGCTTTTAAGAGATGTTTAGATAGACACATGGATGTGTGGAAGATGTTGGGATATGGACATTCTGTAGGTTGGAGGGATTAGTTTGTCTGATTTGCTTTGTAGCTGGATCGGCACAACATTATGGGCTGAAGGAACTGTTCCTGTGCTTTACTGTTCTATGTTTTATGTCTGTGTCCTTGAGTGGCCCAGTTAGAGTCCTGACCTTCACTCGATCGAACATCTCTGGCAAGATGACAATAAAGCTGTCTACCGTCACTTCCCAACTAATCTGGCACAGTTTGAGCAAATTTACAGGAGTTAATGGGCAAATCCCGTTCCCTTACGTTGTACAAAGCAAATAAAGACTTATCTTAAAAGACTATTGGCTGTGAGAGGTGGTTCAGTTAAGTACTGAGCAAATGGGATGAATATTTAGACTAATGACGTTTCAGTTTTTGAATTTTTAGTTTCACCATACTTTACAATTTTTCCTGTTTTTTGGTTCCATGGTGAAAGAAGGAGCACGTGATTCACAAATAAAAATGTTCAGTTAAATTAATCAGTATCCCTTGTTGCAATACACATTAAGGTGAACAAGGTGTTGGGATCAGTTTAGTATTGAGGTGAGTGAAGTTATCCTCACTGGATCAGCAGCCTAATGATTGAAGGGTAATAACTGTGCTTGACCTGGTGGTGTGAGACCCAAGGCTCCTGTACCTCCTGCCCAATGGAAGCAGTGAGAAGAGAGCACGGACTGGATGGGGGTCACTGATGATGGATGCAGCTTTCTTGTGTCAATGACCTTCTAGATGTGCTCAATGGTGGGGAGGACTGTTTCTGTGTTGTCTGACTGTGACTCACACTCTCTCTCCCTCCCCCCCTCACCTCAACTGTCTTTCACTTTCTTCCTCTCCACTTTCCCCACCCCCCAACCCCTCACATTGTGCCAATGCCTCTTGCTTTGACCTGTGACCTTTCACCAAATGTGAGCTGTGTCTCTGATGTGAAAACCCCTCTGTTCTCAGTCTGTTTGCATCCGGTGGCAAACAGGAGAACAGAACAGGGCAGAATTAACCAGAGGGATGTTCCTATTGGAACTGTAATGGCCACAGAAGCAGAGTGAATAATCTGGAATGTTTTGCAGAGAAACTGAATATTCAGCCCCACAAACTACATGACATCTCTCTGACCCTCTCTTACCTCACCCCCCCCCCCCCACCCCCCACCTTTCTGTCTCACTCTCCGAATCAGCTCAGCAGCTAGGAACTCGTCTCAGTTCTGTTAGTGGGTGAATTTGCATCTGTGGCTTTCAACACGTGACACCTGCGTGTGTGAAATGAACAGTCCATTGTTCTCAATCTGTGTGTTTTTTGTTGCCTTTGATTTCCTGTTGTTTGCCTCCCACCCTTCAGAAAGAGTGGAGTGACATTTACAATTTTCCATTCCTCCCAAACCATCCCAGAATCTAGTGATTGTTGAAAGATCACTACTGATACCTCCACAATCATTTCAGCCACCTCTTTCAGAACCCTGGGGTGTAGTCCATCTGGTCCAGGTGACTTATCGATTTTCAGACCTTTCACCAACCCAAGCACCTTCTCCTTAGTAATAGCAACTACACTCACTTCTGCACCCTGACACTCGAATTTCTGGCAGACTGATGGTGTCTTTCACAGTGAAGACAAATACAAAATATTTATTAAGTTTCTCCACCTTTCTTAATACTGCATTATGACCTCTCCAGTGTCATTTTCCACTTGTCTCTATTTTACTTTTTGCATACCTGAAAAACCTTTTGTTTTCTTCTTTTAAATTACTGGCTAATTAACCTTCACATTCCATCTTTTCTCATTATTGCTTTTTTATAGCCTTCATTTACTTTTTAAAACCCTCCAGCTTCCCACTAATTATTGATTTACTGTATGCCCTTGCTTTCGATCTTATGCTGTCATTGACTTCCCTTTGCAATATTTCTTCATCTTTGGTATTTATCTATCCTGCATTTCCAAATTACTCCCAGAAACTCCAGACATTGCTGCTCTGCCATCATCCCTACTAATGTCTGCTTCCAGTCAACTTTGGCCAGCTCCTCTCTCATGCCTCTGTAGTTCCCTTTACCCCACTGTAATACTGATACATCTGATTTTAGCTTCTCCCTCTCAAACTGCAGGGTGAATTCTATCATATCATGATCACTGCATCATTACAGAACACCAAATCCAGACTTGACTTTTCCCTGGTGGGTTCAACCATGAGCTGCTTTAAAAAGTCATCTCATAGGCATTCTACAAATTCCTTCTTTTGGGATCCAATACCAACATGATTTTCCCAATCTACCTGCAAATTGAAATCCCCATGGTTATCATTACATTGTCCTTTTTACATGCCCTTTCTACCCCCTGTTGCAATTTGTAGTCTACATCCTAGTTACTGTTCTGAGGCCTGTGTAAATTGAATTGGAATTGACCTTACAACTTACAACCTTTATATACAGGAGTAAAAGTCTTATGTAGGGCTCTCAGTACCAGTAACTGCGGTGTTAACTGTTCAGGCTAACAAAATGGCTTCTTTGAATTATTATAATGAAATAGCTTCTCTGTAATGTTACTTATTGCTGTAATGGGTTTCTGTATCTGGAATAGAAACATAGAAAATAGGTGCAGGGCAGGCCATTCGGCCCTTCAAACTTGCACTGCCATTCAGTATGATCATGGCTGATCATCCAACTCAGAACTCTGTACCTGCTTTCTCTCCATACCCCCTGGTCCCTTTATCCACAAGGGCCATATCTAACTCCCTTTTAAATATAGACAATGAACTGGCCTCAACTGTTTCCTGTGGCAGAGAATTCCACAGATTCACCACTCTTTGTGTGAAGTTTTTCCTCATCTCGGTCCTAAAAGGCTTCCCCTTTATCCTTAAACTGTGACCCCTCGTTCGGGACTTCCCCAACATTGGAAACAATATTCCTGCACCTAGCCTGTCCAATCCCTTTAGAATTTTATACGTTTCAATAAGATCCCCACTCAATCTTCTAAATTCCAGCAAGTATAAGCCTAGTCGATCCAGTCTTTCTTCATATGAAAGTCCTGCCATCCCAGGAATCAATCTGCTGAACCTTCTCTGTACTCCCTCTATGGCAAGAATGTCTTTCCTCAGATTAGGGGACCAAAACTGCACACAATACTCCAGGTGTGGTCTCACCTTGTACAACTGCAGTAGAACCTCCCTGCTCCTGTATTCGAATCCTCTTGCTATGAATGCCAACATACCATTCGCCTTCATCACCACCTGCTGTACCTGCATGCCCACTATCAATGACTGGCGTACAATGACACCCAGGTCTCATTGCACCTCCCCTTTTCCTAATCAGCCACCATTCAGATAATAATCTGTTTTCCTATTCTTGCCACCAAAGTGGATAACCTCACATTTATCCATAATAAATTGCATCTGCCATGAATTTGCCCACTCACCTGATCTATCCAAGTCACCCTGCATCCTCTTAGCATCCTCCTCACAGCTAACACTGCCACCCAGCTTCGTGTCATCTGCAAACTTGGAGATGCTGCATTTAAGTCCCTCGTCTAAATCATTAATGTATATTGTAAGCAACTGGGGTCCCAGTGCTGAGCCTTGCGGTACCCCACTAGTCACTGCCTGACATTCTGAAAAGGTCCAGTTTATTCCCACTCTTTGCTTCCTGTCTGCCAACCAATTGTCTATCCACATCAATACCATACCCCCAATAACGTGTGCGTTAAGTTTGCACACTAATCTCCTGTGTGGGACCTTGTCAAAAGCCTTTTGAAAATGCAAATATACCACATCCACTGGTTCTCCCCTATCCACTCTACTAGTTACATCCTCAAAAAAATCTATAAGATTCATCAGACATGATTTTGCTTTCACAAATCCATGCTGACTTTGTCCAATGATTTCATTGCTTTCCAAATGTGCCATTATCACATCTTTGATAACCGACTCCAGCATTTTCCCCAGCACCGATGTCAGGCTAACCGGTCTATAATTCCCCGGTTTCTCTCTCCCTCCTTTTTAAAAAAGTGGGTTACATTAGCCACCCTCCAATCCTCAGGAACTAATCCAGAATCTAAAGAGTTTTGAAAAATTATCACTAATGCATCCACTATTTCTTGGGCTACTTCCTTAAACACTCTGGGATGCAGACCATCTGGCCCTAGGGATTTATCTGCCTTTAATCCCTTCAATTTACCTAACACCACTTCCCTACTAACATGTATTTCCCTCAGTTCCTCCATCTCACTAGACCCTCGGTCCCCTACTATTTCCAGAAGATTATTTATGTCCTCCTTAGTGAAGACAGAAACAAAGTAGCTATTCAATTGGTCTGCCATGTCCTTGCTCCCCATGATCAATTCGCCTGTTTCTGACTGTAATGGACCTACATTTGTCTATACCAATCCTTTTCTTTTTACATAGCTATGAAAGCTTTTACAGTCAGTTTTTATGTTCCCTGCCAGCTTTCTCTCATAATCTTTTTTCCCGTTCCTAATTAAGCCCTTTGTCCTCCTCTGCTGGTCTCTGAATTTCTCCCAGTCTTCAGGTGTGCCACTTTTTCTGGATAATTTGTATGTTTCTGCTTTGAAATTGATACTATCCCTAATTTTCCTTGTCAGCCACGGGTGCACTACCTTCCCTGGTTTATTCTTTTGCAAACTGGGATGAACAATTGTTGTAGTTCATCCATGCGATCTTTAAATGCTTGCCATTGCATATCCACCATCAACCCTTTAAGTATCATTTGCCACTCTATCTCAGCTAATTCATGTCTCATACCTTCAAAGTTACCCTTCTTTAAGTTCAGAACCCTTGTTTCTGAATTAACTATATCACTCTCCATCTTAATGAAGAGTTCCACCATATGATGGTCACTCTTACCCAAGGGGCCTCGCACGACAAGATTGCTAACTAACCCTTCCTCATTGGTCAATACCTAATTGAGAATGGCCTGCTCTCTAGTTGGTTCCTCAACATGTTGGTTCAGAAAACCATCCCGCATACATTCCAAGAAATCCTCTTCCTCAGCACTCTTACCAATTTGGTTCACCCAATTTTTATGTAGATTGAAGTCACCCATTATAACTACTGTTCCTTTATTGCACGCATTTCTAATTTCCTGTTTAATGCCATCCCCAACCTCACTACTACTGTTAGGTGCCCTGTACACAACTCCCACCAGCATTTTCTGCCCCTTAGTGTTATGCAGCTCTACCCATATCGATTCCACATCCTCCAGGCTAATGCCCTTCCTTTCTATTGTGTTAATCTCCTTTCTAACCAGCAACACTACCCCACCTCCTTTTCTTTCCTGTCTATCCCTCCTGAATATTGAATATCCCTGGATGTTGAGTTCCCATCCGTGGTCACCCTGGAGCCATGTCTCTGTTATCCCAACTATATCATATTCATTAATAACTACCTGCACATTCAATTCATCCAACTTGTTACGAATGCTCCTTGCATTGACACACAAAGCCTTCAGGCTTGTTTCTGCAACACTCTGAGCCCTTATACAATTATGTTGAAAAGTGGCCCTTTTTGATTTTTGCCCTGGATTTGCTTGCCTGCCACTTTTACTTTTCACCTTACGACTTTTTGCTTCTACCCTCATTTTACACCCCTCTGTCTCGCTGCACTTGTTCCCACCCCCCTGCCTCATTAGTTTAAATCCTCCTGAACAGCAGTAGCAAACGCTCCCCCAGGACATTGGTTCCAGTCCAGCCCAGTCCAGAATGTTTGGGTTATAACTGTAGCTAAGGGGGGAACTAGCCAATGGAGAATTGTTATACTATCTTGTAACTGTGAGCTGAGCAGGAGTTCACGGTCTTTTCTCGGGAGGTGAGCGAGGAGGATGACGTGTGAGGAGTGGACAGCAGTTCCAGGGCAGCGGATACTGGACGTCGGCGGTTCGGACGGTGGCCGAAGGCTCGGAAGGTCGTTGTGGATGGAACCGGAGGCGTGAGCTCCAATGTATTAAAATATTATGTGCACAAACTGATAAACTTACTGATTTGGTGTTATTAGGTTATCTGTTTCTACTAACCCATCACTAGGAAATAACTATAAAGTTGTAATTATTTACTCGCCTTTGGTGTATTGTCTGATATTTGTGTTGCGAGTGTGTACTGGGGGGGGGGGGGCATTACACCGTATTTACACCAAAGTATTGCAGTATTAGCGGGGCGACGGCAGTTCACCCTAGGTGAACGGGGGTAAATTGGGGGCACAGATGCTACACTTATGTTACGTCTCAATCTAAATGTGCAATTTATACTAATTTATAATAAATATTTTGTACACCAGGACAGTCAATATAACATAGAAATACAGTTGTATCAGCATGAATTAATCAGTCTGATGGCCTGGTGGAAGAAGCTGTCCCGGAGACTGTTGGTCCTGGCTTTTATGCTGCGGTACCATTTCCCGGATGGTAGTAGCTGGAACATTTTGTGGTTGGGGTGACTCGGGTCCCCAATGATCCTTCAGGCCCTTTTTATACACATGTCTTTGTAAATGTCCTGAATAGTGGGAAGTTCACATTTACAAATGAGCTGGGCTGTCCGCACCACTCTCTGCAGAGTCCTGCGATTGAGGGAAGTACAGTTCCCATACCAGGCAGTCCTGCAGCCAGTCAGGATGCTCTCAATTGGGCCCCTTATGATTTGGGGGCCAAAACCAAACTTCTGCAACCGTCTGAGGTGAAAGAGGCACTATTGTGCTTTTCCCACCACACAGCTGGTATGTACAGACCACGTGAGATCCTCAGTGATGTTTATGCGGAGGAACTTAAGGCTGTTCACCCTCTCAAGCCCAGATCCATTGATGTCAATAGGGGCTAGCCTGTCTCCATTCCTCCTGTAGTCCACAACCAGCTCCTTTGTTTTTTAATGACATTGAGGGAGAGGTTGTTTTCTTGACACCACTGTGTCAGTGTGATACAACTCTCATCAGGAATTCTTTTAGTCATGCAGATTCTGAATTTTACTCACAAGGATTCTAAATATTCTCAGTCCTATGCCAACTCCCTCTCAGAATTCAATTCCCACCCCAACCCTTCTGCTTACCCTCCTATCCATTCAATACAAAGTGCATGTTAAACTCCCAACCATGACTCAGTGATGCCCACAATGTCATACCTGAGCATTAAAAGATAACACGTTCAGTGCTGTATTCATCACACCGTCACCGACCTCATCGACTCTGGGATCTCCCATCCAATGCCACCAACTTCATAGTTCCCTTAACCTTCACCCTCTGTTTCAACCTCCCACCCAAGATCCACAAACCTGACTGTCCAGTTAGACCCAGTGTTTCAGCCTGCTCCTACCCCACTGAACTTTCATCTGCATACTTCGACTGTTTTATTCCCCCTTGTTCAGTCCCTTCCTACCTACATCCGTCACACCATGCGCTCTTGATCATTTCAATTTCTTTAAGCTTCCTGGTCCTGATCGTCTCATTTTTACTATGGATGTCCAGACCCGATATATTTCCATTCCCCATCAGGTGGGCATTAAAGCTCTCTGCTCCCTTCAGAACAACAGAGTCAACCAGTTACCCTCTACCACCACTCTCCTCCATCTGATGGAACTGGTCCTCATTCTCAATAATTTCTCCTTCAGTTCCTCCCACTACCTTCAAACCAAAGGTGTAGCCATGGGCACTCACATGGGTCCAGGTGTGCCTCCCTTTTTGTCGGCTACATTTAACAGTTCCTGTTCAAAGCGTACACAAGTATTGCTCCCCAACTCTTCCTACACTACATCGATGACCCATTGGTGATGATTACTCGCCTTTGGTGTATTGTCTGATATTTGTGTTGCGAGTGTGTACTGTGGGGGGGGGGGGGCATTACACTGTATTTACACCAAAGGATTGCACTGTTAGCGGGGCGACAGCGGTTCACCCTAGGCGAACGGGGGCAAATTGGGGGCACAGATGCTACACTTGCAAGCAGAACAAGAGCTACAACTGCCCTTACACCTCCTCCCTCACTACCATTCAGGGCCCCAAACAGTCCTTCCAGGTGAGCTGACACCTCACCTGTGAGTCTGTTGGGGCATCTGCTGTATCCGGTACTCCTGGTGTGGCCTCCTGTATATCACAGAGACCCAATGAAAATTGGGAGATCGCTTCACCGAGCACCTACGATCCATCTGCCAGAAAAAGCTGGATTTCCCAGTGGCCACCCATTTCAATTCTGCTTCCCATTCCCATTCCAACATGTCAGTCCATGGCCTCCTCTACTGTCGTGATGAGGTCACACTCAGGTTGTAGTAGGAACATCTGTCTGGGTAGCATCCAACCAGTTGGCATGAACATCGATTTCTCGAGCTTCTGGTAATTGCCCCCACCCCCCATCACCATTCCCTCTTTCACCTCATCTCCTGAGCTGCCCATCACCTGCCTCAGGTGCTCCTACCCCTTCCCTTTCTCCCATGGTCTTCTACCCTCTAACAGATTCCCCCTTCTCCAGAATGAGTGGTCATCTTATAGAGGGGTAGACAATCATGAGGGACATACACTCAGTGGTGGAGGGGTCTCGGGAGGTAATTCTAGAGCAGAGGGTCATGGTGGACAGTGTTGTAGAGATTAATTCAGGATAATAGGGGCAGGGATGGGACAGCAGTGATATCTCAGTGGGGAGTGAGACCAGAGGAAATGTTCACCCTCCCAGTCTCAGCTCCATCTCTCACCTCAGCCTGGTTTCCATCTGTTGTTCAATGTTCCCCTGTGGCTCCTCACCAGACGTTGCCTCTGCCTCTGACACGGAGAGTCCATCGCTCTCAGTCTGACACCTTCCTGTAACAGACCCGTCATCAGTGAACTCTGACCATTGGGACTCTGCCCACCTCAGACTCGTCCCTCACCCTCGGGAGCTCCCTCTCAACACACCGTCCCTCACCCTCGGGAGCTCCCTCTCAACACACAGTCCCTCACCCTAGGGAGCTCCCTCTCAACACACCGTCCCTCACCCTCAGGAGAGCCCTCACACCGACTACCCCGCTACCTCAGGAGCTCCCTCAGGTCCGGCCCTCACACCAGACCGTACCCGTACCTCAGAAGCTCCCTCAAGTCAGTCCCTCAAACCCAGCCATCTCTCACCCTATGGAGATCCCTCAAGTCAGATGGTCCCTCGATCTCAGGAGCTCCATTGGATCCATCCCTCACTGGACCTCAATCCATCCCACTACCTCAGGAGAACTTTCAGCCCAACCCCAGAGCTGTTTCAGCTGAGACCGTCCCCTTACCTCATGAGTTCCCTCAGCCTAGAGTGTTCCCTCAGCTCAGACTCATGGTCCCATGGTCTAAGACCCACCTCAGCTTCAGCTCCTCCCTCACTGAGACGCTACCTCACTCTCAGACCCTCCCTCATCTACACCTTCCTCATCAAGACAGCTCAACCTCAGATCCCCTCTCACTAAGACACTCGCTCACCCTCAGACCCCCTCTCACTAAGACACTCGCTCACCCTCAGATCCCCTCTCACTAAGACACTCGCTCACCCTCAGACCCCCTCTCACTAAGACACTCGCTCACCCTCAGACCCTCTCTCACTAAGACACTCGCTCACCCTCAGACCCCCTCTCACTAAGACACTCGCTCACCCTCAGACCCCCTCTCACTAAGACTCGCTCACCCTCAGACCCCCTCTCACTAAGACACTCGCTCAACCTCAGACCCCCTCTCACTAAGACACTCGCTCACCCTCAGACCCCCTCTCACTAAGACACTCGCTCACCCTCAGATCCCCTCTCACTAAGACACTCGCTCACCCTCAGACCCCCTCTCACTAAGACACTCGCTCACCCTCAGACCCCCTCTCACTAAGACACTCGCTCACCCTCAGATCCCCTCTCACTAAGACTCGCTCACCCTCAGACCCCCTCTCACTAAGACACTTGCTCAACCTCAGACCCCCTCTCACTAAGACACTCGCTCACCCTCAGACCCCCTCTCACTAAGACACTCGCTCACCCTCAGACCCTCTCTCACTAAGACACTCGCTCACCCTCAGACCCCCTCTCACTAAGACACTCGCTCACCCTCAGACCCCCTCTCACTAAGACACTCGCTCACCCTCAGAACCCCTCTCACTAAGACACTCGCTCACCCTCAGACCCCCTCTCACTAAGACACTCGCTCACGCTCAGATCCCCTCTCACTAAGACACTCGCTCACCCTCAGACCCCCTCTCACTAAGACACTCGCTCACCCTCAGATCCCCTCTCACTAAGACACTCGCTCACCCTCAGATCCCCTCTCACTAAGACACTCGCTCACCCTCAGACCCCCTCTCACTAAGACACTCGCTCACCCTCAGATCCCCTCTCACTAAGACACTCGCTCACCCTCAGACCCCCTCTCACTAAGACACTCGCTCACCCTCAGATCCCCTCTCACTAAGACTCTCGCTCACCCTCAGACCCCCTCTCACTAAGACACTCGCTCACCCTCAGATCCCCTCTCACTAAGACTCTCGCTCACCCTCAGACCCCCTCTCACTAAGACACTCGCTCACCCTCAGATCCCCTCTCACTAAGACTCTCGCTCACCCTCAGATCCCCTCTCACTAAGACTCGCTCACCCTCAGAACCCCTCTCACTAAGACTCTCGCTCACCCTCAGACCCCCTCTCACTAAGACACTCGCTCACCCTCAGATCCCCTCTCACTAAGACTCTCGCTCACCCTCAGACCCCCTCTCACTAAGACACTCGCTCACCCTCAGATCCCCTCTCACTAAGACTCTCGCTCACCCTCAGATCCCCTCTCACTAAGACTCGCTCACCCTCAGACCCCCTCTCACTAAGACACTTGCTCAACCTCAGACCCCCTCTCACTAAGACACTCGCTCACCCTCAGACCCCCTCTCACTAAGACACTCGCTCACCCTCAGACCCTCTCTCACTAAGACACTCGCTCACCCTCAGACCCCCTCTCACTAAGACACTCGCTCACCCTCAGACCCCCTCTCACTAAGACACTCGCTCACCCTCAGAACCCCTCTCACTAAGACACTCGCTCACCCTCAGACCCCCTCTCACTAAGACACTCGCTCACGCTCAGATCCCCTCTCACTAAGACACTCGCTCACCCTCAGACCCCCTCTCACTAAGACACTCGCTCACCCTCAGATCCCCTCTCACTAAGACACTCGCTCACCCTCAGATCCCCTCTCACTAAGACACTCGCTCACCCTCAGACCCCCTCTCACTAAGACACTCGCTCACCCTCAGATCCCCTCTCACTAAGACACTCGCTCACCCTCAGACCCCCTCTCACTAAGACACTCGCTCACCCTCAGATCCCCTCTCACTAAGACTCTCGCTCACCCTCAGACCCCCTCTCACTAAGACACTCGCTCACCCTCAGATCCCCTCTCACTAAGACTCTCGCTCACCCTCAGACCCCCTCTCACTAAGACACTCGCTCACCCTCAGATCCCCTCTCACTAAGACTCTCGCTCACCCTCAGATCCCCTCTCACTAAGACTCGCTCACCCTCAGAACCCCTCTCACTAAGACACTCGCTCACCCTCAGATCCCCTCTCACTAAGACACTCGCTCACCCTCAGATCCCCTCTCACTAAGACACTCGCTCACCCTCAGATCCCCTCTCACTGACTCGCTCACCCTCAGACCCCCTCTCACTAAGACACTCGCTCACCCTCAGACCCCCTCTCACTAAGACACTCGCTCACCCTCAGATCCCCTCTCACTAAGACACTCGCTCACCCTCAGACCCCCTCTCACTAAGACACTCGCTCACCCTCAGATCCCCTCTCACTAAGACACTCGCTCACCCTCAGATCCCCTCTCACTGACTCGCTCACCCTCAGACCCCCCTCACTAAGACACTTGCTCACCCTCAGATCCCCTCTCACTAAGACACTCGCTCACCCTCAGATCCTCTCTCACTAAGACACTCGCTCACCCTCAGACGCTGCTCATCTTCATTCCCTCTGTCACTGAAACCCTTATCACCATCAGACCCTCCCTGAGATCCTCCTAACCATCAGACCCTAGTCATCCTCATTCCCTCACTCACTAACAACCTCAGTACCTCTTACCCTCAGACATTCCTTCAGCAAGACCCTCCTCACCATCATTCCCTCCCTCACTGACACTCTCAGACCCTCCCTCGCCGAGACCCCTCACACTCAGACCCTCCCTCGCCGAGACCCTCCTCACCCTCAGACACTCCCTCGGCGAGATCCTCCTCACCCTCAGCCCCTCCATCGCCGAGACCCTCCTCGCCCTCACGGGCCTCGGGTAGATTAATCGACCAATGACGGATGGTGGGAGGTGGGGCTAGCAGGATTGACGGACTAACCGACCAATAAAGAAGCGAGGAAGGTGGGGCTCGCGCTGGGGGAAAACGAACCGACCAGAGGCGGAGGGAGGAGCTCGCGAGCCGACGGTTTACCTGAACAAAGACGGAGCTCGGGGGTGGGCGGAGTTACCTGAGCAGTGACGTAGGGCGAAGTGCGCGTGGCAGCAGGTGAATTGACCAATGACAGGACGGAAGGTGCGGATCGCTGCGGAGGGGAAATTAACTGAGCTGTGAACTCAGCCCAGTGTCCGACACTGACACATTGCTGGTGTGGGGGGATTTACCCTGTGGACGGTCCCTCTCTCACCCTGTCCATTATATTCCTGTAAACTCAGCCCAGTGTCCAGCACTGACACATTGCTGGTGTGGGGGGTTTTACCCTGTGGACGGTCCCTCTCTCACCCTCTCTGTCCATTATATTCCCAACATCTCTCAGGCTCGTTCCACTGACCTTTCTCTTTGTTTCCTTTGTCACGTTCCCCGTGACCGGGTTACCAAACCAGCAGAAATGGAATCATACGTTGGAGTCTGGTATTACTGTAACTAAAAGTGTTTATTAGTAAACTAAGTAATACAGTACTATAAAAATGCAAATATATAAAACAGTTTAGCAACGATATGTTCAGAAGTGTAGAAATAGAAATCAAAACCAAGCTCTATCGAAGTCTAGGGGTAAATGAATAGTCTTAAGATGATGCAGAGTTCAGTTCAGTTTAGTTTGAGTTGAGGTAGTTGCTGTTGTACCGTTGGAGAGAGAGAGAGAGAGAGCGAGAGGTGATTCAGTTGCAGGCAAACCATCCCTTGTGTTCTTGCCCTGTTGTGGTCACCGACTGTGACCCCTCCGTACCAGGCCAGACCGTTCTTCAGTGGTAAGCCTGTCACCCAGGCGAGGCTGGACACACACACAAGCCCCCACCGGTCTGCCTTCACACACTGTGAGCCTCTGATCGATTCCCCCGAATCGATCCTCCAAGCCCCCACCTTCATGTGGGGGTGCACAATGCTCTTTCAGAGTCCTGTGGTGTGTCTGCTTGCGTCTCAGCAGACTTGCTTTTTATCTCCCCTGCCGGGGTACTAGCCATCCATCAACAGTCCATGTCCATCACCTGGTCCCGCCTTGCTGTCTCAGCAGGAATCCACACGAGCAGGCAAAGAAAAGTGTCCTTGGAGTGAAGAAAACAATTATCAAAGAAGCCATAATACTAAATCATCCCTCTCACTCTCATTATCGGCATCCGCAGCAGGATGCCTCCCCCCTCTTCTTCTCTCTCTCTCGTTAGCAGCATAGTTCACGGGGGGGGGTGTCAACTCTGGACCCCTTCTCAGCCTGGTTTGCTCATCACACATCACACCTTGTTTCCAGTTGCAGATTAATTTGCATCAGTGAGCTAACAACGGAGTTTACCAGCCCCTTTAGAGTTAAACGTCCTTTGTTTTCAGTTTGTGTACTTCCTGATAGACACAGGACAGGAGGAGGCAGCAGAGTTATGTACAAGAGAGTCTGAAGATACTGGAAATTCAGAATTCATTCAGCCATCTTGTTCCTATGTTAATTGGTTCACTGAATATTGCGGCCCAAGGTCCTTCCCTTGCTGAACTGTTCAGTGTTCTGTTCTCTCTCTCTCTCTCTCTCTCTCTCTCTCTCTCTCTCTCTCTCACTCTCTCTCACTCTCTCACACTCTCTCACACACACACACAGAGACAGAGACACAGACACACACACACACTCACACACACACACACACACACACACACACACACACACACACACACACACACACACACACACACACACACACACACACACACACACACAATCAATGGAGGGTGTCCTCCTCTGACTTCCTCCCCTCTCCAATTTAATTCCCCTTCTCCAGCCCTGTATCTCTTTCACATATCAACTTCCCAGCTCTTTACTTCACCCCTCCCCCTCACCGATCACCTTGTGTTTCTCCCTCCCCTCCCCCTCCTTTTAACTCTATCTTTTTTCTCCCATCCTGCTGAAGGGTCTCGGCCTGAAACGTCGACTGTACTCTTTTCTGTAGATGCTGCCTGTCCTGCTGAGTTCCTCCAGCATTTGGTGTGCCGCTGTGTCCAGTCCAGAACAATCACATATTTATTTGGTTGCCGAGAGCAACACGCACAGAGAATCAGAGAAACACAATCACAGAGTCATGAAGTCAAACTTCACGAAAACGGCCCCGCTGGACCCAACTCGCTGAAGCAGAAAAAGATTCCCACCTAATCCAGTCCAATTTGGCGAGGCTTTTCCCATTTTCCTCTGAACCTTCCCCACTCATGTTGCTGATGTCCCAGTCTCACCCGTTTCCTACGGCAGCTCAGTCCATCCCCTGATCACCCTCTGGTTGGAAACGGTGTCCCTCTGGTTCTTACTAATCTCTCCCTAACCCCACCCCTGACCATCCACCTCAAACCGATGCCCTCTGGTTCCTGATTTCACAACACTGAGACAAATACTGTGTGCATCGATCCTGTCTGTACGCCTCATTATTTTATACACCTCTATAGAATCACAGCTCACTCTACTCTGATCCAATGAATAAAGTTCCAAGCTGCATCAACTCTCTCCATAACTCAGTCCCTCGGATCCTGGCAAAATTCTCCTCAATGTCTCTCCAACTTTACAGCGTAATGGCATATTATCCACCGCAACATTTCAAATGTGGCCTCACCAATATCTTGTCCAACTGCAGCATGTCATCCCAACATCTGAACCCTGCACCCTGTCTGATGATATTCAGCGATCCCAAAGCTTCCTCATCACCTCTCGACATGTGACACCTCTTTCAGGATATCGTCTTCCTGTTGTACAATGTTCCTCTCTCCTACAACACTCACCGGGGCCTAACCTTTGATCGTGAAAGTCCTGCCCACACTTTTCTTCCCAAAATGTAACCCCAGCTCTTCTCTGAAATAAACTCAATTGCCCATTCCTCGTCCCTCTGATAAAAACTGATCCAAATTGCTCTGTCAGTCATGATAATTGTCTTGATTGTTAACGACACCCACTGTTTCAGTGTCATCTTCAAATTTACAAACATGTCCATTCTCATTGAAATCACTGATACCGGGAACAAATATTGATTGTCCCAGAACAGACTCCCGAGGCAAACAACTATTGATGGGCTTTCAATCGGAAGCCTAACGTTTCACCGTCACCCACGGCTTCCTACCATCAAGCCAACTGTGCTCACAGTCAGCGAGCTCTCCCTGCATTCTGAGTGATCCAACTTTCCACAGCAGCCACCATGTGGGAGCTTATCAAAGACCTTACTGAAGTCCCTGTAGACTACGTCTGCCGCACTGCTCTCACCCACAGTCTTGTTTAAATCCTCATCAGACAAGTAAATTGGTGAGACTTGATCTTCCACGCACAAATCCGTACAGACAATCCCCAGTCCGACCTTGGCTTTCCAAATCCGTGTGCATGTGATCCCTCAGAAGCCCCTCTGGTAATTTCTGACTTTATGGTGACTGGTCCGTGGTGCCCAGATTTTACCTGGCAACCCTTCACAAATAAATGCACAACATTAGACATCCTCCTGTCCTCTGGCACTTCGCCGGTCACTATCATGAAGCATTTGTCTCAAAGAGAACTCCCATAATGTTTCCTCTGGCTCCCCCAGTATATTATTGGACACAGGTAATCAGGCCCAGGAGATTCAACTGAGTTCATGCACTTTAAGACATCCAGTAGCCCCTCTGCTGAAGCACTTCCCCACACACTTTTCTTCTCAGAATGAACCGATGATACCCCTGTTGTTGGCAGAATTTCAGATGGTGACGAGGAGGCGTACAGGACTGGAATATATAGGCAGGTCAAGAGATGTCGCAACAACCTTCTACTCAACGTCGGAATGACCAAGTCCAAGGAATGGAATCTGGACTTCATGAAGATGACGTCGAACAGACACCAATCCTCGTTGAGTTGATGGTGGTGGGAAGGGGGGAGGGGCTGGTTCAAGTTCCTGGGCATCAACATTTCAAAGGATCTATCGTGGGCCCACCATATTGAGCCAATCTCGATGGAGGTAGCCGACGGCCATAGTTCATTGGCAGTTTGAAGAAACTTCAACCTTACAAAAGACTTGAGCAAATTTCTACAAATTCACGGTGAGATCATTCTGACTGTCTGCATCGCCGCCTGGTATGGATGCACCAATACCCAGGATCGTAGCCTCCAGTGAGCTGTAGATTCAACCATTTCCATCAAGGGCATCAGCCTTGCCACCCCACCCCACCAGTGAGGACATCTTCAGAAGGTGGTGCCTCAAAAAAGCACATCCGTCATTAAGGACCCTCAGCATCCGGGACATGTCCTCTCCTCATCACCACCAGGGAAGAGCCACAGTTACCTGAAGTTTCTCTCTGTTTCATATTGTCTCTTGATGTACAATTTCTTCGGATTTCCCTGAATTTCTCCTGCCGAATCAATCTCATTCCCCTTTATGCCCTTCTGATTACCTTTCAGAGTACACTCCTACATTGAAGTGGCAATTCCAATTCGTCGAAGATTCACGGAAATAGTTGAAAGGCATAAAAAGACAAACTGAGCCACAATAATGTATTAAAATGAAATACAGATCAATATTGTTGTAACATTCAAAGTGATTGTCAATACCATCAAACTTTTCATAGTTGGTAACTTGTTGAAATAGTGAAATCGTTTCATTGTCATTCCCGACCGTTTCTGGCATTTCCAAACCTGAAAGCTTGAAAGTGCAGTGAGCGATACAATTCCGAACTGACTGACTGCTTTTTTTGTCCCCAACTATCAGTGACAAAGATCGCAGCTTTTGCAACACAAACACAGGCAACTGACGCTAGTTAGAAACTGATCGGCAACAGTCTCCTGCCACATTTAAGTGGAGAAGTGTCCCAAATAAATGAATCTGTGTGTGTTCGCCTCAGTCCTCACCATAGTATTTTAACTTTATGAGGTTCTCCACCAACATCTCATCCTATAAGGAAAGTTGAATGGACAATAATCTCGAATAAACTATTGGTATAAATGATTTCAAATAACGACCAGATGGGAGATGGGGAACAGAGATCTATGATGTCAACGTGTCAATCTGTCCCTCAACATCAGCAAAACACAATAGCTAGTTATTGACCAGGAAGTGGGACAGGACACCCGCCAGTGTGTGTATCAGTGATGCTGAGGTGGAGATGACTGTCTGCTTTGACTTCCCAAGTGCACAAATCACCAATAGCTTGTCCTGGTCCAACTACATCGACACCGTGTCCAAGAAAGCACACAAACATTTCTACCTCCTCAGAAAGCGGAAGAACCCCTGCACGGTCCTACTGACCTGGAGAAAGTCTTATAACTGGGCAATAAGAATCATCCTATCCTGGTATTGTATGGCTGGGGACCTGCCCAGGATTACAAGAAATTCCAGACAATTGTGAACACAGCCCAGTCTGTAATGAAAACCAAGCCTCCCTTCCAATGGGCTCTGTGCACACGTCCAGCTGCTTTGGGAACCCGGTTTATTAATCAAAGCCCATTCACATCCCAGTCAGTCTCTTTTTTTCTCCCTTTCCACCGGGCAGTAAGTACAAAAACTCGACAGCACACAAGACCAGTTTCATGGACTGCTTCTACCCCCTGTAATAAAACACCTGAGGAGGGGGGGATCCTTAATGATAGAGTTGGACCTTTGGATCTCACCATTGTCCTCGGCATGACCCTTGTAACGTTCTCGCTCGGGTGTGACGTAACGCCGAGGTAAACGTCGAGATAAACCAGAATCAATGCAAACGAGGCCGCAGTAAGATTAAACATTTACTGTTCACTCTTCACATTAACGCATGGTGCAAAAGCGTTGCTTTCACTGTGTCTTTGGTGCATAGAGAAACCCTAGCCGGCGTTATGGTGGCACATGTGAGTGACCCCCACCCTTGCGTGAATCTCAAACCGGTAATTTCCCACAAGACGCGGCGAACCCGGATGTGACGTCATCGCAGCCGCGATGTATTACAGACAAATCAATTGATTTAAACAATCCTAATTTTAACTAAAAAAATGCTAACAAATTACTACGCGAAAATATTATAAACTAAATAACTGCCATAAAGGCAGCACACTCCCCGCTTGACCTTCGTAAGGTCACAATGAACATAATACAAACTTCAGTTTCTAAATCAGTCATTAGGTAGAAGTAGAATGACTTCTGTAACGGGCCTTTGGTAAATTTTCCCATCGCCTTGGTCGGTAGTTTTCAACTCGACTTTCCTGACATGTCCATCCCTACTAGGGAATGTGGCAGTGATTCTGGCCATTGGCCAGCAGTTGCCGGCGATTTGCTTGTCCCTGAGTAGGACTAAATCTCCAACTTGAAGGTTCCTTCTCCATTGCTTTGTGTACAGGTCCTTATCGGAGAAGTCCCCTGGTGGAGGGGCAGCTCCTGCCTTCCGCGTAAGGAGCATTGATGGCGACACTATGAAGGGGTTTTCCGGGTCAGAAGACACAGGTAGGAGTGGTCGTGCATTCATAATGGCTGTGACCTCTGCCATTAGTGTGCCCAGTACCTCGTGGGTCGATCGGATGCTTTGCTGCATCTCAGGTCTCCTTTTCGTGGTTTTTTGCAAGGGCGTGAACCGCTTGACTGCCTGCTCTTTGTTGTTTGGCAAGCACTGGCGTGGTTCTCTGAAAGGTAGTGGGGCGACCCCACTATTTGCTTTGTCTCTGAAGACCTTGGTGTCCTCCGTTTTTAAGGTGATGGCGTCTTGAGCCGATGGAGCAAGTTTATTATCATGCTCCTTTTGAGCAAAGACGGACTGACCCAGCGTCTCATCAGTTACTTTGCGCTTGCTAAAGCCTTGTGGTGCTTCCTGGATGCACATGGAACTTGTGCGGGGTTGAAGAATCATATGGCGGCTACTCTCTAGCACATTGGTCTTGAGTGTGTTAACCGTTGATTTGTGTTCGTTGCCAGGGCACACCTCTCCTATCACCACCCAGCCCAGATCCAGGCGTTGGGCAAAGGGGGCGTCGTGTGGTCCATTGACCTGCTGCCTAACCTTGTGTACCCGGAGAACATCCCTCCCTAATAGCAGGAGTATTTCTGCTTCTGGATCCAGCTCTGGGATGTGTTTGGCGATGTGGTGGAGATGTGGTTGGTGTAGCACCGCACTTGGCGTCGGGATCTCAGTGCGGTTATTCAAGATTTTCTCGCACTCTACGAGTGGGGGGAGACAGATGAGGACTTTACCATCCAGGGACTCGATCTGGAAGCCTTCGGCCCTCCTTCCGTAAGTTTTCATGTTGCCTGAGCAAGTTCTAAGGTAGTATGGGAACTGCTCACTCTCAATGTTGAACAAGTTAAAGAACTCTGGACTGACTAGCGAGCGGTTGCTCTGATCGTCCAGAATTATGTAGGCTTTGATGGCCTTGTCTTTGGCTCCCTTAGGGTACACCTTAGTGAGACAGATCTTTGAACAAGAACGGCTTGCCTGAGCTTGACTGCAAACTTCCGTACAGCTCGAGCTGACAACAATTGTCCTGGAGTGAGCTTCTCCCTCCCCGCCGTCCTGTTGTGGGGGTGAAGGAGCGTTGTCGGTTTGCGGTAACGGGCCAGGATGCATGGCCCAGTCGTGATTAGTGCTATTACATTCCAGGCACTTCACGGCGATCGTACACTCTCTCGCACAGTGAGAGGTCGAGGAACAGCATCTAAAACATATTCCTTTCTCCTCGAGGAGGGCCTTCCTCTCTTCAAGGGGTTTTTCCCTAAACGTTCTGCATCTTTTGAGGGGGTGGGGTTTGTTATGCAATGGGCAATTCTTGCTAGAGTCGTTGTTAGTTGTAAGGACTTCAGTCTTAAGCGCTGAGACTGGTTTAGTAATGTTGGAATTATTCAAAGTGGATTTATCTGGCCTGGTGTAAATTGTACTGCTTCCTGGACCTATGAGGCTAGGATCGTTTCGCTTCTTCGCCTCCTTGCACACAAACCTGGTGAAATACTTGAAGGGAGGAAATCGACCTTCGTGTTCTTCCTTGTAATCTGAGGCAACGGACAACCACCTGTCCTGCAGCCCAAATGGAAGTTTGTCCACGAGTTGTCTAATCCCGGTTGGAGTGTCTAGGTATACTAGACCAGCTGAGTGGCCATCTTCTTTGGCGCCTTGAATCTCCATGAGTAAATCTCCGAATTCTCTTAGCTTGGTGTGTTCCTTGGCTGACACCTTAGGAAAATTTCCCAAACGTTGGCATAGCGCCGCCTCAATAATTTCGGGGGCCCCATAGCCCTCCTGAAGTCTCTCCCATGCTTTCTTCAATGCTAGCTCGGGTTTGTTGATGTACACTGAACGCATGCGTCTCACCTGTTCGCATGATTCTTTTCCCAGCCATTTTGCCATAAGATCCAACTCCTGGGTTGCTCTGAGCTGGACTCCGTCGATAGCGTTGGTGAATGTGAAGTGCCATGCACGGTAATTTTCAGGTTTATCGTCGAACTGGTATAGTCCTGAAGTGACGAGATCCCGTCGTGCGAAATACCGTGCTACGGATTCGTCTGCAAGTGGCGTGCGGGCTGAGGGAACGCGTCTTCGGGTACGCGACTGAGGGCGTACATCTGTTATGGAATTTGCTGGTCTGGACTCAGTCTTTGCCTCTATTCTCCCCAAATCCGGTAAGTTCGGTGTCGAGAAGTACTTGTCATGAGCCCTTGCATTCCTGGGTTCATCGCGGAGTTGCGAGGGTAAATTATCTTCCTCGGATGGACGTGATGCCGTCGGGCCTCTCCAAGACTCCTCATGAAGTGGGACGTTATCGAATAAGTAAGGAGAGGAAGAAAGAGTCTTCCATTCTATTTGAGATTGGACATAGTCACTTGTGCGTTCCAATCTGATCTTTTCTGAGGTAGATTTTCCGTCAACCGGATCATGCATTTCTTCGGCATCTTCTATTAACTCTGCTTCCACCTCGGCAGCTGCTGCTTCTCGTTCTAGCTTCAGCGCTTCTAACCGTGCCTCTACCCTTTTCCTTTCCAATTCGTTTTTGGCTTCTCTGGCAGCCGCTTCCTTCTGGTTTTCGGCTTCTCTGGCAGCCTCTTCCTTCTGGTTTTCGGCTTCTCTGGCAGCCTCTTCCTTCTGGTTTTCGGCTTCTCTGGCAGCCTTTTCGGCTTCTCTGGCAGCCTTTTCCTTCTGGTTTTCGGCTTCTCTGGCAGCCGCTTTCATCTTTACTTCTAATTCTTCTTTGGCAAAGCGCGCTCGCACCTTGGCGGCTTCTGCTTTAGCTCTTGCTTGGGTGGCCTTACTTGATGCCCTACTGCCCCTGTCGCAGGATGACGACGACTTTGACAACGATTTGATGCTGGATCGGGTTGACATGGCTGCACTTTAAACACCTGATAATGCCGCTTTTTCACTGTAACGTTCTCGCTCGGGTGTGACGTAACGCCGAGGTAAACTTCGAGATAAACCAGAATCAATGCAAACGAGGCCGCAGTAAGATTAACCATTTACTGTTCACTCTTCACATTAACGCATGGTGAAAAAGCGTTGCTTTCACTGTGTCTTTGGTGCATAGAGAAACCCTAGCCGGCGTTATGTTGGCACATGTGAGTGACCCCCACCCTTGCGTGAATCTCAAACCGGTAATTTCCCACAAGACGCGGCGAACCCGGATGTGACGTCATCGCAGCCGCGATGTATTACAGACAAATCAATTGATTTAAACAATCCTAACTTTAACTAAAAAAATGCTAACAAATTACTACGCAAAAATATTATAAACTCAATAACTGCCATAAAGGCAGCACAACCGTAGAAACTTATATTCTACCTGTGTTGCACATTCTGTACAACTGTGACTGTGGCATTATCTACAACATTCTGTTGTTGCTTTCTCCGTGGGACCAAGCTGATGTATTTATACTTTCAGATTATCTGCAGGGATGGCATGCTAAACAAATCTTTTCACTCTATTGAGTTTTATTTATTTTTTTCAGCTCAAGCTGGTAAAACCTGAGGTATGGCAGAGCCAAGCACACTCACTTCTCAAATGTCAGGAACTTTCAGATTATTCTGGTTGTGTTTAGTGTTCTGGCTTTTTGAAGATTTAAATAAATATTGCTTTGTAGACCTAATTGTTAATACCATTGTGCAGTGACATTAAGATGACACCAGCTGTAGATATTACTGTTGGGACAATGTACACCCTGTTCATGTTCCATAGTCTTTCAATTTCCTCTTTTAATTCAGCATAATTCTGGTGTTTTCACATTGATGTCTGCATGCTGTGTGTGTTTGGAATGGTTATATCTATTTGCTTGTTTATCCTGTATTATTATATCCGGTCTGTTATTATCGATCACACCATTTGTAATAATGGATCGGCCATAATACACGTCGTGGGACCCTGGATCTGAAAAGTGGATCAGGTGTATGTTTATACCAGTCTTTGATGAGCTGGTATTCTATACGAGGTGTTGGTGAATCATATTTGCACATGATTGTGCCCGTGTAAGTAATCAGATTGAGTTAAACTGCTGCAGGATCCTGTAATGTGTTGGATTGTTTCTGGTCACTATTGGCACTTTCTGCATTTATCATCCTGACCCTCTTGGTCTTGTATTTTGTACTGTATTTTGATAATTATCTGTGCCAGCCATCGAGATCTGTATTGTCACAAGGAACTCCTTTGTTTCTGGGAAGTCGTCTCCAACTCTGAGCCTGGCTTCGTTGCCAACATCTATTCTGCTCAGATGGTGGGGTTGTCTTCGATGGAGTGACATGCTCTTCCTTTGGTTACCTGCCTTTTCCTGTAGTGATAATTCCTTCTATTTTTCTGTTTAGTGGTTTCATTTACGTTGGTGGTGCGTACTTCTGATCAGGATTGCATATGCTCGTGTGGAGTGCTGAATCCTGTTTTCGTTGAAGAAGAAATACCCTCATGTTTTAACTAACTGTTGTGTAAATTTTATGCCTGTGATTCCTTCTGTCGAACGTAATGCTCTGAGTGCGTTTCTGAAAGTTGTGTATTCAGTTTCTATTTTTCTTTGGAAATTATTGTTATTATATTTCTGTTTTGTGTATCTTTGTATTTACTATGAGAAAGTGAATCTCAATAGTACATGTGACATATATGTTGTTTGATAACAAATTTACTTTGAAACTTGTAGTGTGGTCACCCAGAGTTTTGTAGAGTTGCAACATCACCTGGCAGCTCTCGACTAATCATGGTCAACCAATAATGGCCGAGTAATAGAGGGAGAGGGAGAAAGAGAGAAAGAGAGAGAGATGGGGGAGGCAGAGGAGGAGGGGAGGTGAGGTGAGGGGAGGGGGAGGGGAGAGGGAGTGGGAGATCAATGACATTGATTTATCGTCACATGAGTATGTTTTGTACACACAAGATCAATAAAATATACATTTACAACATCACATTGATTTATTGTCATGAGTAAGTTCCTCTACACACAAGGTCAATGAAATATACATTTACAACATCACATTGATTTATTGTCATGAGTAAGTTCCTGTACACACAAGGTCAATGAAATATACATTTACAACATCACATTGATTTATTGTCATGAGTAAGTTCCTGTACACACAAGGTGAATGAAATATACATTTACAACATCACATTGATTTATTGTCATGAGTAAGTTCCTGTACACACAAGGTGAATGAAATATACATTTACAACATCACATTGATTTATTGTCATGAGTAAGTTCCTGTACACACAAGGTGAATGAAATATACATTTACAACATCACATTGATTTATTGTCATGAGTAAGTTCCTGTACACACAAGATCAATGAAATATACATTTACAACATCACATTGATTTATTGTCATGAGTAAGTTCCTGTACACACAAGATCAATGAAATATACATTTACAACATCACATTGATTTATTGTCATGAGTAAGTTCCTGTACACACAAGATCAATGAAATATACATTTACAACATCACATTGATTTATTGTCATGAGTAAGTTCCTGTACACACAAGGTGAATGAAATATACATTTACAACATCACATTGATTTATTGTCATGAGTAAGTTCCTGTACACACAAGGTGAATGAAATATACATTTACAACATCACATTGATTTATTGTCATGAGTAAGTTCCTGTACACACAAGATCAATGAAATATACATTTACAACATCACATTGATTTATTGTCATGAGTAAGTTCCTGTACACACAAGGTGAATGAAATATACATTTACAACATCACATTGATTTATTGTCATGAGTAAGTTCCTGTACACACAAGGTGAATGAAATATACATTTACAACATCACATTGATTTATTGTCATGAGTAAGTTCCTGTACACACAAGATCAATGAAATATACATTTACAACATCACATTGATTTATTGTCATGAGTAAGTTCCTGTACACACAAGGTCAATGAAATATACATTTACAACATCACATTGATTTATTGTCATGAGTAAGTTCCTGTACACACAAGGTGAATGAAATATACATTTACAACATCACATTGATTTATTGTCATGAGTAAGTTCCTGTACACACAAGATCAATGAAATATACATTTACAACATCACATTGATTTATTGTCATGAGTAAGTTCCTGTACACACAAGATCAATAAAATATACATTTACAACATCACATTGATTTATTGTCATGAGTAAGTTCCTGTACACACAAGGTGAATGAAATATACATTTACATCATCACATTGATTTATTGTCATGAGTATGTTTTGTACACACAAGGTGAATGAAATATACATTTACAACATCACATTGATTTATTGTCATGAGTAAGTTCCTGTACACACAAGGTGAATGAAATATACATTTACATCATCACATTGATTTATTGTCATGAGTATGTTTTGTACACACAAGATCAATGAAATATACATTTACAACATCACATTGATTTATTGTCATGAGTAAGTTCCTGTACACACAAGGTCAATGAAATATACATTTACAACATCACATTGATTTATTGTCATGAGTAAGTTCCTGTACACACAAGGTGAATGAAATATACATTTACAACATCACATTGATTTATTGTCATGAGTAAGTTCCTGTACACACAAGGTGAATGAAATATACATTTACAACATCACATTGATTTATTGTCATGAGTAAGTTCCTGTACACACAAGGTGAATGAAATATACATTTACAACATCACATTGATTTATTTGTCATGAGTAAGTTCCTGTACACACAAGGTGAATGAAATATACATTTACAACATCACATTGATTTATTGTCATGAGTAAGTTCCTGTACACACAAGGTGAATGAAATATACATTTACAACATCACATTGATTTATTGTCATGAGTAAGTTCCTGTACACACAAGGTGAATGAAATATACATTTACATCATCACATTGATTTATTGTCATGAGTAAGTTCCTGTACACACAAGATCAATAAAATATACATTTACAACATCACATTGATTTATTGTCATGAGTAAGTTCCTGTACACACAAGATCAATAAAATATACATTTACAACATCACATTGATTTATTGTCATGAGTAAGTTCCTGTACACACAAGGCGAATGAAATATACATTTACAACATCACATTGATTTATTGTCATGAGTAAGTTCCTGTACACACAAGGTCAATGAAATATACATTTACAACATCACATTGATTTATTGTCATGAGTAAGTTCCTGTACACACAAGGTTAATGAAATATACATTTACAACATCACATTGATTTATTGTCATGAGTAAGTTCCTGTACACACAAGGTCAATGAAATATACATTTACAACATCACATTGATTTATTGTCATGAGTAAGTTCCTGTACACACAAGGTCAATGAAATATACATTTACAACATCACATTGATTTATTGTCATGAGTAAGTTCCTGTACACACAAGGTCAATGAAATATACATTTACAACATCACATTGATTTATTGTCATGAGTAAGTTCCTGTACACACAAGGTCAATGAAATATACATTTACAACATCACATTGATTTATTGTCATGAGTAAGTTCCTGTACACACAAGGTGAATGAAATATACATTTACAACATCACATTGATTTATTTGTCATGAGTAAGTTCCTGTACACACAAGGTGAATGAAATATACATTTACAACATCACATTGATTTATTGTCATGAGTAAGTACCTGTACACACAAGATCAATAAAATATACATTTACAACATCACATTGATTTATTGTCATGAGTAAGTTCCTGTACACACAAGATCAATAAAATATACATTTACAACATCACATTGATTTATTGTCATGAGTAAGTTCCTGTACACACAAGATCAATAAAATATACATTTACAACATCACATTGATTTATTGTCATGAGTAAGTTCCTGTACACACAAGATCAATAAAATATACATTTACAACATCACATTGATTTATTGTCATGAGTAAGTTCCTGTACACACAAGATCAATAAAATATACATTTACAACATCACATTGATTTATTGTCATGAGTAAGTTCCTGTACACACAAGGCGAATGAAATATACATTTACAACATCACATTGATTTATTGTCATGAGTAAGTTCCTGTACACACAAGGTCAATGAAATATACATTTACAACATCACATTGATTTATTGTCATGAGTAAGTTCCTGTACACACAAGGTGAATGAAATATACATTTACAACATCACATTGATTTATTGTCATGAGTAAGTTCCTGTACACACAAGGCGAATGAAATATACATTTACAACATCACATTGATTTATTGTCATGAGTAAGTTCCTGTACACACAAGGTGAATGAAATATACATTTACAACATCACATTGATTTATTGTCATGAGTAAGTTCCTGTACACACAAGGCGAATGAAATATACATTTACAACATCACATTGATTTATTGTCATGAGTAAGTTCCTGTACACACAAGGTGAATGAAATATACATTTACAACATCACATTGATTTATTGTCATGAGTAAGTTCCTGTACACACAAGGTCAATGAAATATACATTTACAACATCACATTGATTTATTGTCATGAGTAAGTTCCTGTACACACAAGGTGAATGAAATATACATTTACAACATCACATTGATTTATTGTCATGAGTAAGTTCCTGTACACACAAGGCGAATGAAATATACATTTACAACATCACATTGATTTATTGTCATGAGTAAGTTCCTGTACACACAAGGTGAATGAAATATACATTTACAACATCACATTGATTTATTGTCATGAGTAAGTTCCTGTACACACAAGATCAATGAAATATACATTTACAACATCACATTGATTTATTGTCATGAGTAAGTTCCTGTACACACAAGGCGAATGAAATATACATTTACAACATCACATTGATTTATTGTCATGAGTAAGTTCCTGTACACACAAGGTCAATGAAATATACATTTACAACATCACATTGATTTATTGTCATGAGTAAGTTCCTGTACACACAAGGTCAATGAAATATACATTTACAACATCACATTGATTTATTGTCATGAGTAAGTTCCTGTACACACAAGGTGAATGAAATATACATTTACAACATCACATTGATTTATTGTCATGAGTAAGTTCCTGTACACACAAGGTCAATGAAATATACATTTACAACATCACATTGATTTATTGTCATGAGTAAGTTCCTGTACACACAGAGCGAATGAAATATACATTTACAACATCACATTGATTTATTGTCATGAGTAAGTTCCTGTACACACAAGGTCAATGAAATATACATTTACAACATCACATTGATTTATTGTCATGAGTAAGTTCCTGTACACACAAGGTGAATGAAATATACATTTACAACATCACATTGATTTATTGTCATGAGTAAGTTCCTGTACACACAAGATCAATGAAATATACATTTACAACATCACATTGATTTATTGTCATGAGTAAGTTCCTGTACACACAAGGCGAATGAAATATACATTTACAACATCACATTGATTTATTGTCATGAGTAAGTTCCTGTACACACAAGGTGAATAAAATATACATTTACAACATCACATTGATTTATTGTCATGAGTAAGTTCCTGTACACACAAGGTGAATGAAATATACATTTACAACATCACATTGATTTATTGTCATGAGTAAGTTCCTGTACACACAAGGCGAATGAAATATACATTTACAACATCACATTGATTTATTGTCATGAGTAAGTTCCTGTACACACAAGGCGAATGAAATATACATTTACAACATCACATTGATTTATTGTCATGAGTAAGTTCCTGTACACACAAGGTCAATGAAATATACATTTACAACATCACATTGATTTATTGTCATGAGTAAGTTCCTGTACACACAAGGTGAATGAAATATACATTTACAACATCACATTGATTTATTGTCATGAGTAAGTTCCTGTACACACAAGGTCAATGAAATATACATTTACAACATCACATTGATTTATTGTCATGAGTAAGTTCCTGTACACACAAGGTGAATGAAATATACATTTACAACATCACATTGATTTATTGTCATGAGTAAGTTCCTGTACACACAAGATCAATGAAATATACATTTACAACATCACATTGATTTATTGTCATGAGTAAGTTCCTGTACACACAAGGCGAATGAAATATACATTTACAACATCACATTGATTTATTGTCATGAGTAAGTTCCTGTACACACAAGGTGAATAAAATATACATTTACAACATCACATTGATTTATTGTCATGAGTAAGTTCCTGTACACACAAGGTGAATGAAATATACATTTACAACATCACATTGATTTATTGTCATGAGTAAGTTCCTGTACACACAAGGCGAATGAAATATACATTTACAACATCACATTGATTTATTGTCATGAGTAAGTTCCTGTACACACAAGGCGAATGAAATATACATTTACAACATCACATTGATTTATTGTCATGAGTAAGTTCCTGTACACACAAGGTCAATGAAATATACATTTACAACATCACATTGATTTATTGTCATGAGTAAGTTCCTGTACACACAAGGTGAATGAAATATACATTTACAACATCACATTGATTTATTGTCATGAGTAAGTTCCTGTACACACAAGGTCAATGAAATATACATTTACAACATCACATTTATTTATTGTCATGAGTAAGTTCCTGTACACACAAGGTGAATGAAATATACATTTACAACATCACATTGATTTATTGTCATGAGTAAGTTCCTGTACACACAAGATCAATGAAATATACATTTACAACATCACATTGATTTATTGTCATGAGTAAGTTCCTGTACACACAAGGCGAATGAAATATACATTTACAACATCACATTGATTTATTGTCATGAGTAAGTTCCTGTACACACAAGGTCAATGAAATATACATTTACAACATCACATTGATTTATTGTCATGAGTAAGTTCCTGTACACACAAGGTGAATGAAATATACATTTACAACATCACATTGATTTATTGTCATGAGTAAGTTCCTGTACACACAAGATCAATGAAATATACATTTACAACATCACATTGATTTATTGTCATGAGTAAGTTCCTGTACACACAAGATCAATGAAATATACATTTACAACATCACATTGATTTATTGTCATGAGTAAGTTCCTGTACACACAAGGCGAATGAAATATACATTTACAACATCACATTGATTTATTGTCATGAGTAAGTTCCTGTACACACAAGGTCAATGAAATATACATTTACAACATCACATTGATTTATTGTCATGAGTAAGTTCCTGTACACACAAGGTCAATGAAATATACATTTACAACATCACATTGATTTATTGTCATGAGTAAGTTCCTGTACACACAAGGTCAATGAAATATACATTTACAACATCACATTGATTTATTGTCATGAGTAAGTTCCTGTACACACAAGGTGAATGAAATATACATTTACAACATCACATTGATTTATTGTCATGAGTAAGTTCCTGTACACACAAGATCAATGAAATATACATTTACAACATCACATTGATTTATTGTCATGAGTAAGTTCCTGTACACACAAGATCAATGAAATATACATTTACAACATCACATTGATTTATTGTCATGAGTAAGTTCCTGTACACACAAGGCGAATGAAATATACATTTACAACATCACATTGATTTATTGTCATGAGTAAGTTCCTGTACACACAAGGTCAATGAAATATACATTTACAACATCACATTGATTTATTGTCATGAGTAAGTTCCTGTACACACAAGGTGAATGAAATATACATTTACAACATCACATTGATTTATTGTCATGAGTAAGTTCCTGTACACACAAGGTGAATGAAATATACATTTACAACATCACATTGATTTATTGTCATGAGTAAGTTCCTGTACACACAAGGTGAATGAAATATACATTTACAACATCACATTGATTTATTGTCATGAGTAAGTTCCTGTACACACAAGGTCAATGAAATATACATTTACAACATCACATTGATTTATTGTCATGAGTAAGTTCCTGTACACACAAGGCGAATGAAATATACATTTACAACATCACATTGATTTATTGTCATGAGTAAGTTCCTGTACACACAAGGTGAATGAAATATACATTTACAACATCACATTGATTTATTGTCATGAGTAAGTTCCTGTACACACAAGATCAATGAAATATACATTTACAACATCACATTGATTTATTGTCATGAGTAAGTTCCTGTACACACAAGATCAATGAAATATACATTTACAACATCACATTGATTTATTGTCATGAGTAAGTTCCTGTACACACAAGATCAATGAAATATACCTTTACAACATCACATTGATTTATTGTCATGAGTAAGTTCCTGTACACACAAGGCGAATGAAATATACATTTACAACATCACATTGATTTATTGTCATGAGTAAGTTCCTGTACACACAAGGTCAATAAAATATACATTTACAACATCACATTGATTTATTGTCATGAGTATGTTCTTGTACACACAAGATCAATGAAATATACATTTACAACATCACATTGATTTATTGTCATGAGTAAGTTCCTCTACACACAAGATCAATGAAATATACATTTACAACATCACATTGATTTATTGTCATGAGTAAGTTCCTGTACACACAAGGTGAATGAAATATACATTTACAACATCACATTGATTTATTGTCATGAGTAAGTTCCTCTACACACAAGATCAATGAAATATACATTTACAACATCACATTGATTTATTGTCATGAGTAAGTTCCTGTACACACAAGGTGAATGAAATATACATTTACAACATCACATTGATTTATTGTCATGAGTAAGTTCCTCTACACACAAGATCAATGAAATATACATTTACAACATCACATTGATTTATTGTCATGAGTAAGTTCCTGTACACACAAGGTGAATGAAATATACATTTACAACATCACATTGATTTATTGTCATGAGTAAGTTCCTCTACACACAAGATCAATGAAATATACATTTACAACATCACATTGATTTATTGTCATGAGTAAGTTCCTCTACACACAAGATCAATGAAATATACATTTACAACATCACATTGATTTATTGTCATGAGTAAGTTCCTCTACACACAAGATCAATGAAATATACATTTACAACATCACATTGATTTATTGTCATGAGTAAGTTCCTCTACACACAAGATCAATAAAATATACATTTACAACATCACATTGATTTATTGTCATGAGTATGTTCTTGTACACACAAGATCAATGAAATATACATTTACAACATCACATTGATTTATTGTCATGAGTAAGTTCCTGTACACACAAGGTGAATGAAATATACATTTACAACATCACATTGATTTATTGTCATGAGTAAGTTCCTGTACACACAAGGTCAATGAAATATACATTTACAACATCACATTGATTTATTGTCATGAGTAAGTTCCTCTACACACAAGATCAATGAAATATACATTTACAACATCACATTGATTTATTGTCATGAGTAAGTTCCTGTACACACAAGGTGAATGAAATATACATTTACAACATCACATTGATTTATTGTCATGAGTAAGTTCCTGTACACACAAGATCAATAAAATATACATTTACAACATCACATTGATTTATTGTCATGAGTAAGTTCCTCTACACACAAGATCAATAAAATATACATTTACAACATCACATTGATTTATTGTCATGAGTATGTTCTTGTACACACAAGATCAATGAAATATACATTTACAACATCACATTGATTTATTGTCATGAGTAAGTTCCTGTACACACAAGGTGAATGAAATATACATTTACAACATCACATTGATTTATTGTCATGAGTAAGTTCCTCTACACACAAGATCAATGAAATATACATTTACAGCATCACATTGATTTATTGTCATGAGTAAGTTCCTGTACACACAAGGTGAATGAAATATACATTTACAACATCACATTGATTTATTGTCATGAGTAAGTTCCTCTACACACAAGATCAATGAAATATACATTTACAACATCACATTGATTTATTGTCATGAGTAAGTTCCTCTACACACAAGGTGAATGAAATATACATTTACAACATCACATTGATTTATTGTCATGAGTAAGTTCCTGTACACACAAGGTGAATGAAATATACATTTACAACATCACATTGATTTATTGTCATGAGTAAGTTCCTCTACACACAAGGTCAATGAAATATACATTTACAACATCACATTGATTTATTGTCATGAGTAAGTTCCTCTACACACAAGATCAATGAAATATACATTTACAACATCACATTGATTTATTGTCATGAGTAAGTTCCTCTACACACAAGATCAATGAAATATACATTTACAACATCACATTGATTTATTGTCATGAGTAAGTTCCTCTACACACAAGGTGAATGAAATATACATTTACAACATCACATTGATTTATTGTCATGAGTAAGTTCCTGTACACACAAGGTGAATGAAATATACATTTACAACATCACATTGATTTATTGTCATGAGTAAGTTCCTCTACACACAAGATCAATGAAATATACATTTACAACATCACATTGATTTATTGTCATGAGTAAGTTCCTCTACACACAAGATCAATGAAATATACATTTACAACATCACATTGATTTATTGTCATGAGTAAGTTCCTGTACACACAAGGTGAATGAAATATACATTTACAACATCACATTGATTTATTGTCATGAGTAAGTTCCTGTACACACAAGATCAATGAAATATACATTTACAACATCACATTGATTTATTGTCATGAGTAAGTTCCTCTACACACAAGATCAATGAAATATACATTTACAACATCACATTGATTTATTGTCATGAGTAAGTTCCTGTACAGACAAGATCAATGAAATATACATTTACAACATCACATTGATTTATTGTCATGAGTAAGTTCCTGTACACACAAGGTCAATGAAATATACATTTACAACATCACATTGATTTATTGTCATGAGTAAGTTCCTGTACACACAAGGTGAATGAAATATACATTTACAACATCACATTGATTTATTGTCATGAGTAAGTTCCTGTACACACAAGGTGAATGAAATATACATTTACAACATCACATTGATTTATTGTCATGAGTAAGTTCCTGTACACACAAGATCAATGAAATATACATTTACAACATCACATTGATTTATTGTCATGAGTAAGTTCCTGTACAGACAAGATCAATGAAATATACATTTACAACATCACATTGATTTATTGTCATGAGTAAGTTCCTGTACACACAAGGTCAATGAAATATACATTTACAACATCACATTGATTTATTGTCATGAGTAAGTTCCTGTACACACAAGGTGAATGAAATATACATTTACAACATCACATTGATTTATTGTCATGAGTAAGTTCCTGTACACACAAGGTGAATGAAATATACATTTACAACATCACATTGATTTATTGTCATGAGTAAGTTCCTGTACACACAAGGTGAATGAAATATACATTTACAACATCACATTGATTTATTGTCATGAGTAAGTTCCTGTACACACAAGGTGAATGAAATATACATTTACAACATCACATTGATTTATTGTCATGAGTAAGTTCCTGTACACACAAGGTCAATGAAATATACATTTACAACATCACATTGATTTATTGTCATGAGTAAGTTCCTGTACACACAAGGCGAATGAAATATACATTTACAACATCACATTGATTTATTGTCATGAGTAAGTTCCTGTACACACAAGATCAATGAAATATACATTTACAACATCACATTGATTTATTGTCATGAGTAAGTTCCTGTACACACAAGGCGAATGAAATATACATTTACAACATCACATTGATTTATTGTCATGAGTAAGTTCCTGTACACACAAGATCAATGAAATATACATTTACAACATCACATTGATTTATTGTCATGAGTAAGTTCCTGTACACACAAGATCAATGAAATATACATTTACAACATCACATTGATTTATTGTCATGAGTAAGTTCCTCTACACACAAGATCAATAAAATATACATTTACAACATCACATTGATTTATTGTCATGAGTAAGTTCCTCTACACACAAGATCAATAAAATATACATTTACAACATCACATTGATTTATTGTCATGAGTAAGTTCCTCTACACACAAGATCAATGAAATATACATTTACAACATCACATTGATTTATTGTCATGAGTAAGTTCCTCTACACACAAGATCAATGAAATATACATTTACAACATCACATTGATTTATTGTCATGAGTAAGTTCCTGTACACACAAGATCAATGAAATATACATTTACAACATCACATTGATTTATTGTCATGAGTAAGTTCCTCTACACACAAGATCAATAAAATATACATTTACAACATCACATTGATTTATTGTCATGAGTAAGTTCCTCTACACACAAGGTCAATGAAATATACATTTACAACATCACATTTATTTATTGTCATGAGTAAGTTCCTGTACACACAAGGTGAATGAAATATACATTTACAACATCACATTTATTTATTGTCATGAGTAATTTCCTCTACACACAAGATCAATAAAATATACATTTACAACATCACATTTATTTATTGTCATGAGTAAGTTCCTCTACACACAAGATCAATAAAATATACATTTACAACATCACATTGATTTATTGTCATGAGTAAGTTCCTGTACACACAAGGTCAATGAAATATACATTTACAACATCACATTGATTTATTGTCATGAGTAAGTTCCTCTACACACAAGGTCAATGAAATATACATTTACAACATCACATTGATTTATTGTCATGAGTAAGTTCCTGTACACACAAGGTGAATGAAATATACATTTACAACATCACATTGATTTATTGTCATGAGTAAGTTCCTCTACACACAAGGTGAATGAAATATACATTTACAACATCAGATTGATTTATTGTCATGAGTAAGTTCCTGTACACACAAGGTGAATGAAATATACATTTACAACATCACATTGATTTATTGTCATGAGTAAGTTCCTGTACACACAAGATCAATAAAATATACATTTACAACATCACATTGATTTATTGTCATGAGTAAGTTCCTCTACACACAAGATCAATGAAATATACATTTACAACATCACATTGATTTATTGTCATGAGTAAGTTCCTCTACACACAAGATCAATGAAATATACATTTACAACATCACATTGATTTATTGTCATGAGTAAGTTCCTCTACACACAAGATCAATGAAATATACATTTACAACATCACATTGATTTATTGTCATGAGTAAGTTCCTCTACACACAAGATCAATGAAATATACATTTACAACATCACATTGATTTATTGTCATGAGTAAGTTCCTGTACACACAAGATCAATGAAATATACATTTACAACATCACATTGATTTATTGTCATGAGTAAGTTCCTCTACACACAAGATCAATAAAATATACATTTACAACATCACATTGATTTATTGTCATGAGTAAGTTCCTCTACACACAAGGTCAATGAAATATACATTTACAACATCACATTTATTTATTGTCATGAGTAAGTTCCTGTACACACAAGGTGAATGAAATATACATTTACAACATCACATTTATTTATTGTCATGAGTAATTTCCTCTACACACAAGATCAATAAAATATACATTTACAACATCACATTTATTTATTGTCATGAGTAAGTTCCTCTACACACAAGATCAATAAAATATACATTTACAACATCACATTGATTTATTGTCATGAGTAAGTTCCTGTACACACAAGGTCAATGAAATATACATTTACAACATCACATTGATTTATTGTCATGAGTAAGTTCCTGTACACACAAGGTCAATGAAATATACATTTACAACATCACATTGATTTATTGTCATGAGTAAGTTCCTGTACACACAAGGTGAATGAAATATACATTTACAACATCACATTGATTTATTGTCATGAGTAAGTTCCTCTACACACAAGGTGAATGAAATATACATTTACAACATCACATTGATTTATTGTCATGAGTAAGTTCCTGTACACACAAGGTGAATGAAATATACATTTACAACATCACATTGATTTATTGTCATGAGTAAGTTCCTGTACACACAAGGTCAATGAAATATACATTTACAACATCACATTGATTTATTGTCATGAGTAAGTTCCTGTACACACAAGGCGAATGAAATATACATTTACAACATCACATTGATTTATTGTCATGAGTAAGTTCCTCTACACACAAGGTGAATGAAATATACATTTACAACATCACATTGATTTATTGTCATGAGTAAGTTCCTGTACACACAAGGTCAATGAAATATACATTTACAACATCACATTGATTTATTGTCATGAGTAAGTTCCTGTACACACAAGGCCAATGAAATATACATTTACAACATCACATTGATTTATTGTCATGAGTAAGTTCCTGTACACACAAGGTCAATGAAATATACATTTACAACATCACATTGATTTATTGTCATGAGTAAGTTCCTGTACACACAAGATCAATGAAATATACATTTACAACATCACATTGATTTATTGTCATGAGTAAGTTCCTGTACACACAAGGTCAATGAAATATACATTTACAACATCACATTGATTTATTGTCATGAGTAAGTTCCTGTACACACAAGATCAATGAAATATACATTTACAACATCACATTGATTTATTGTCATGAGTAAGTTCCTGTTCACACAAGGCGAATGAAATATACATTTACAACATCACATTGATTTATTGTCATGAGTATGTTTTGTACACACAAGGTGAATGAAATATACATATACAACATCACAAGTGAGCAGAGAGTGGTGAGAGCGTGGGGTGGGCTGCCGTTGACAGTGCTGGAGTTGGATATGATCGGGTCTGTTAAGAGACTCCCTGACAGGGAAATGAAGCTCAGAAAACTAGAGGGCTATGGGTAATCCCTGGTAATTTCTGAGGAAAGGACATGATCGGCACAGCTCTGTGGGCCGAAGGGCCTGTATTGTGCTCAGGTTTTCTATGTTTCCATGAAATATACATTTACAACATCACATTGATTCATTGTCACATGAGTAAGTTTCACACTCTGTCAAGCACACTCTTCAGAAGCCAGGCCAGAAAACTGATATCTTTAAACAGAATTGGATTATAATTTACGGATGTTGACCAGTTGGTAAATTGTGTATATTTAGAAACATAGAAAACCTACTGCAGAATACAGGCCCTTCGGCCCACATTGCTGTGCCGAACATGTACTTACTTTAGAAATTACCTAGGGTTGCCCAAAGCCCTCTATTTTTCTAAGCTCCATGTTCCTAACCAAGAGTTTAAAAGACCCTATTGTCTTATCTGAATTCCTTGCTTGCTAGGTCAAGCCATTAACAGTAGAGATGTTGAAACCACAAACGGACAATCGATAAGCCTAAAAGTTAATAAAGCATAGTTGTCGGGTGTGTGTGGTATCCTGCCTTTATGTTCCTGTCTCGTCTGTCTCCGGCGCCCCCTACTGGTGACATATTAATCTGCTCAAACCTCCAATGAAATATGCCGCCGGCGTGCCTTCTCCGTAATTGGATTGAAATGTCGGGCTCCGCATAATAAATAAACCTGACGTAGAGGTGTTGCCACTGAGAAACTCTTTCCAGCGCTGATTCATCGATGAGGACCGGTGTGAGTTCACTCGACTCCCCCTTCCTAAAGTCCACCATCGATGCATTTGGTCTCACTGACGTTGAGTGATCTGTCCGTGACAGACATGTCCTGTACAGCTCTTTGGTACCGTGACTAGTTATCTTTCATTGATAACGTCCCTGTAAATCACTCCCCACGTACATGTTCAAATTATATAATTTCCCACAATGGGAGACCCCTGACTATCAAGTTCAATTACAGGATCCGTGTTTGTAACTCCTGCTGTCGTTAATGCCAGTCAATTATAGCTGGTGGGAAATTCCTCCCAGGTTATACTTGGCGATTTGAGCTGCTATTGAAATGCGGGATTTATCTCAATTCCACCCCATCGTGATCTCACACATCCGCATCTGCCCAGGAAGAGTTCGCAGTTCGTCTCTCGCCTCTTTTCATACAGCAGCCGGGCACTTCAGATAATTCAATCTGACAATAAATACAGAACTTCGCAAATTGACCTTCAGAAACGTCAGTCCCCTCTTACTGTTTTAACTGAGATCTGCTCTCCTCACCGATCCTGGGAAAAATCAATCAGGCAGGAAAAAAGCAGCCATCCGCTCCTACCGTCATCACCCACCAGCAATCTGATTTTGGGTGACAACTGGGTGTCGGGGTGGGGATCCGTCTGGACCAAAGGAAGTGTCAGGCGCTCCTTCCCTCCTCCAGCCTGCGGGTCACCCTTGGAGGTCATTTCTGGAGCCTCTCTCGTTCCTAATTTCTTTCTCGATTTCCTTCCCTCGTATGTTTTGAAGCTCGGGTGACTGGTTTGACAGTGATTTACAACATTTACAACATCACATTGATTTATTGTCATGAGTAAGTTCCTGTACACACAAGGTGAATGAAATATACATTTACAACATCACATTGATTTATTGTCATGAGTAAGTTCCTGTACACACAAGGTGAATGAAATATACATTTACAACATCACATTGATTTATTGTCATGAGTAAGTTCCTGTACACACAAGGTGAATGAAATATACATTTACAACATCACATTGATTTATTGTCATGAGTAAGTTCCTGTACACACAAGATCAATGAAATATACATTTACAACATCACATTGATTTATTGTCATGAGTAAGTTCCTGTACACACAAGGTCAATGAAATATACATTTACAACATCACATTGATTTATTGTCATGAGTAAGTTCCTGTACACACAAGGTGAATGAAATATACATTTACAACATCACATTGATTTATTGTCATGAGTAAGTTCCTGTACACACAAGGTCAATGAAATATACATTTACAACATCACATTGATTTATTGTCATGAGTAAGTTCCTGTACACACAAGATCAATGAAATATACATTTACAACATCACATTGATTTATTGTCATGAGTAAGTTCCTGTACACACAAGGTGAATGAAATATACATTTACAACATCACATTGATTTATTGTCATGAGTAAGTTCCTGTACACACAAGGTGAATGAAATATACCTTTACAACATCACATTGATTTATTGTCATGAGTAAGTTCCTGTACACACAAGGTGAATGAAATATACATTTACAACATCACATTGATTTATTGTCATGAGTAAGTTCCTGTACACACAAGGTGAATGAAATATACATTTACAACATCACATTGATTTATTGTCATGAGTAAGTTCCTGTACACACAAGGTGAATGAAATATACATTTACAACATCACATTGATTTATTGTCATGAGTAAGTTCCTGTACACACAAGGTGAATGAAATATACATTTACAACATCACATTGATTTATTGTCATGAGTAAGTTCCTGTACACACAAGGTGAATGAAATATACATTTACAACATCACATTGATTTATTGTCATGAGTAAGTTCCTGTACACACAAGGTGAATGAAATATACATTTACAACATCACATTGATTTATTGTCATGAGTAAGTTCCTGTACACACAAGGTCAATGAAATATACATTTACAACATCACATTGATTTATTGTCATGAGTAAGTTCCTGTACACACAAGGTGAATGAAATATACATTTACAACATCACATTGATTTATTGTCATGAGTAAGTTCCTGTACACACAAGGTGAATGAAATATACATTTACAACATCACATTGATTTATTGTCACATGAGTAAGTTCCTGTACACACAAGGTGAATGAAATATACATTTACAACATCACATTGATTTATTGTCATGAGTAAGTTCCTGTACACACAAGGTGAATGAAATATACATTTACAACATCACATTGATTTATTGTCATGAGTAAGTTCCTGTACACACAAGGTGAATGAAATATACATTTACAACATCACATTGATTTATTGTCATGAGTAAGTTCCTGTACACACAAGGTCAATGAAATATACATTTACAACATCACATTGATTTATTGTCATGAGTAAGTTCCTGTACACACAAGGTGAATGAAATATACATTTACAACATCACATTGATTTATTGTCATGAGTAAGTTCCTGTACACACAAGGTCAATGAAATATACATTTACAACATCACATTGATTTATTGTCATGAGTAAGTTCCTGTACACACAAGGTGAATGAAATATACATTTACAACATAACATTGATTTATTGTCATGAGTAAGTTCCTGTACACACAAGGTCAATGAAATATACATTTACAACATCACATTGATTTATTGTCATGAGTAAGTTCCTGTACACACAAGGTCAATGAAATATACATTTACAACATCACATTGATTTATTGTCATGAGTAAGTTCCTGTACACACAAGGTGAATGAAATATACATTTACAACATCACATTGATTTATTGTCATGAGTAAGTTCCTGTACACACAAGGTGAATGAAATATACATTTACAACATCACATTGATTTATTGTCATGAGTAAGTTCCTGTACACACAAGGTCAATGAAATATACATTTACAACATCACATTGATTTATTGTCATGAGTAAGTTCCTGTACACACAAGGTGAATGAAATATACATTTACAACATCACATTGATTTATTGTCATGAGTAAGTTCCTGTACACACAAGGTGAATGAAATATACATTTACAACATCACATTGATTTATTGTCATGAGTAAGTTCCTGTACACACAAGATCAATGAAATATACATTTACAACATCACATTGATTTATTGTCATGAGTAAGTTCCTGTACACACAAGGTGAATGAAATATACATTTACAACATCACATTGATTTATTGTCATGAGTAAGTTCCTGTACACACAAGGTGAATGAAATATACATTTACAACATCACATTGATTTATTGTCATGAGTAAGTTCCTGTACACACAAGGTCAATGAAATATACATTTACAACATCACATTGATTTATTGTCATGAGTAAGTTCCTGTACACACAAGGTCAATGAAATATACATTTACAACATCACATTGATTTATTGTCATGAGTAAGTTCCTGTACACACAAGGTGAATGAAATATACATTTACAACATCACATTGATTTATTGTCATGAGTAAGTTCCTGTACACACAAGGTGAATGAAATATACATTTACAACATCACATTGATTTATTGTCATGAGTAAGTTCCTGTACACACAATGTGAATGAAATATACATTTACAACATCACATTGATTTATTGTCATGAGTAAGTTCCTGTACACACAAGGTGAATGAAATATACATTTACAACATCACATTGATTTATTGTCATGAGTAAGTTCCTGTACACACAATGTGAATGAAATATACATTTACAACATCACATTGATTTATTGTCATGAGTAAGTTCCTGTACACACAAGGCGAATGAAATATACATTTACAACATCACATTGATTTATTGTCATGAGTAAGTTCCTGTACACACAAGGCGAATGAAATATACATTTACAACATCACATTGATTTATTGTCATGAGTAAGTTCCTGTACACACAAGGTGAATGAAATATACATTTACAACATCACATTGATTTATTGTCATGAGTAAGTTCCTGTACACACAAGGTCAATGAAATATACATTTACAACATCACATTGATATATTGTCATGAGTAAGTTCCTGTACACACAAGGTGAATGAAATATACATTTACAACATCACATTGATTTATTGTCATGAGTAAGTTCCTGTACACACAAGGCTGAATGAAATATACATTTACAACATCACATTGATTTATTGTCATGAGTAAGTTCCTGTACACACAAGGCGAATGAAATATACATTTACAACATCACATTGATTTATTGTCATGAGTAAGTTCCTGTACACACAAGGCGAATGAAATATACATTTACAACATCACATTGATTTATTGTCATGAGTAAGTTCCTGTACACACAATGTGAATGAAATATACATTTACAACATCACATTGATTTATTGTCATGAGTAAGTTCCTGTACACACAAGGTGAATGAAATATACATTTACAACATCACATTGATTTATTGTCATGAGTAAGTTCCTGTACACACAATGTGAATGAAATATACATTTACAACATCACATTGATTATTGTCATGAGTAAGTTCCTGTACACACAATGTGAATGAAATATACATTTACAACATCACATTGATTTATTGTCATGAGTAAGTTCCTGTACACACAAGGTGAATGAAATATACATTTACAACATCACATTGATTTATTGTCATGAGTAAGTTCCTGTACACACAATGTGAATGAAATATACATTTACAACATCACATTGATTTATTGTCATGAGTAAGTTCCTGTACACACAAGGTGAATGAAATATACATTTACAACATCACATTGATTTATTGTCATGAGTAAGTTCCTGTACACACAATGTGAATGAAATATACATTTACAACATCACATTGATTTATTGTCATGAGTAAGTTCCTGTACACACAAGGTGAATGAAATATACATTTACAACATCACATTGATTTATTGTCATGAGTAAGTTCCTGTACACACAAGGTGAATGAAATATACATTTACAACATCACATTGATTTATTGTCATGAGTAAGTTCCTGTACACACAGAGCGAATGAAATATACATTTACAACATCACATTGATTTATTGTCATGAGTAAGTTCCTGTACACACAAGGTCAATGAAATATACATTTACAACATCACATTGATTTATTGTCATGAGTAAGTTCCTGTACACACAAGGTGAATGAAATATACATTTACAACATCACATTGATTTATTGTCATGAGTAAGTTCCTGTACACACAAGGTGAATGAAATATACATTTACAACATCACATTGATTTATTGTCATGAGTAAGTTCCTGTACACACAAGATCAATAAAATATACATTTACAATCACATTGATTTATTGTCATGAGTAAGTTCCTGTACACACAAGGTCAATGAAATATACATTTACAACATCACATTGATTTATTGTCATGAGTAAGTTCCTGTACACACAAGGCGAATGAAATATACATTTACAACATCACATTGATTTATTGTCATGAGTAAGTTCCTGTACACACAGAGCGAATGAAATATACATTTACAACATCACATTGATTTATTGTCATGAGTAAGTTCCTGTACACACAAGGTCAATGAAATATACATTTACAACATCACATTGATTTATTGTCATGAGTAAGTTCCTGTACACACAAGGTGAATGAAATATACATTTACAACATCACATTGATTTATTGTCATGAGTAAGTTCCTGTACACACAGGTGAATGAAATATACATTTACAACATCACATTGATTTATTGTCATGAGTAAGTTCCTGTACACACAAGGTGAATGAAATATACATTTACAACATCACATTGATTTATTGTCATGAGTAAGTTCCTGTACACACAAGATCAATGAAATATACATTTACAACATCACATTGATTTATTGTCATGAGTAAGTTCCTGTACACACAAGATCAATGAAATATACATTTACAACATCACATTGATTTATTGTCATGAGTAAGTTCCTGTACACACAAGTTCAATGAAATATACATTTACAACATCACATTGATTTATTGTCATGAGTAAGTTCCTGTACACACAAGGTGAATGAAATATACATTTACAACATCACATTGATTTATTGTCATGAGTAAGTTCCTGTACACACAAGGTGAATGAAATATACATTTACAACATCACATTGATTTATTGTCATGAGTAAGTTCCTGTACACACAAGGTGAATGAAATATACATTTACAACATCACATTGATTTATTGTCATGAGTAAGTTCCTGTACACACAAGGTGAATGAAATATACATTTACAACATCACATTGATTTATTGTCATGAGTAAGTTCCTGTACACACAAGATCAATGAAATATACATTTACAACATCACATTGATTTATTGTCATGAGTAAGTTCCTGTACACACAAGGTGAATGAAATATACATTTACAACATCACATTGATTTATTGTCATGAGTAAGTTCCTGTACACACAAGGCGAATGAAATATACATTTACAACATCACATTGATTTATTGTCATGAGTAAGTTCCTGTACACACAAGGTGAATGAAATATACATTTACAACATCACATTGATTTATTGTCATGAGTAAGTTCCTGTACACACAAGGTGAATGAAATATACATTTACAACATCACATTGATTTATTGTCATGAGTAAGTTCCTGTACACACAAGATCGAATGAAATATACATTTACAACATCACATTGATTTATTGTCATGAGTAAGTTCCTGTACACACAAGTGAATGAAATATACATTTACAACATCACATTGATTTATTGTCATGAGTAAGTTCCTGTACACACAAGATCAATGAAATATACATTTACAACATCACATTGATTTATTGTCATGAGTAAGTTCCTGTACACACAAGGTGAATGAAATATACATTTACAACATCACATTGATTTATTGTCATGAGTAAGTTCCTGTACACACAAGGTGAATGAAATATACATTTACAACATCACATTGATTTATTGTCATGAGTAAGTTCCTGTACACACAAGGTCAATGAAATATACATTTACAACATCACATTGATTTATTGTCATGAGTAAGTTCCTGTACACACAAGGTGAATGAAATATACATTTACAACATCACATGATTTATTGTCATGAGTAAGTTCCTGTACACACAAGGTGAATGAAATATACATTTACAACATCACATTGATTTATTGTCATGAGTAAGTTTCCTGTACACACAAGGTGAATGAAATATACATTTACAACATCACATTGATTTATTGTCATGAGTAAGTTCCTGTACACACAAGGTGAATGAAATATACCTTTACAACATCACATTGATTTATTGTCATGAGTAAGTTCCTGTACACACAAGGTGAATGAAATATACATTTACAACATCACATTGATTTATTGTCATGAGTAAGTTCCTGTACACACAAGGTGAATGAAATATACATTTACAACATCACATTGATTTATTGTCATGAGTAAGTTCCTGTACACACAGGTGAATGAAATATACATTTACAACATCACATTGATTTATTGTCATGAGTAAGTTCCTGTACACACAAGGTGAATGAAATATACATTTACAACATCACATTGATTTATTGTCATGAGTAAGTTCCTGTACACACAAGGTGAATGAAATATACATTACAAACATCACATTGATTTATTGTCATGAGTAAGTTCCTGTACACACAAGGTGAATGAAATATACATTTACAACATCACATTGATTTATTGTCATGAGTAAGTTCCTGTACACACAAGGTGAATGAAATATACATTTACAACATCACATTGATTTATTGTCATGAGTAAGTTCCTGTACACACAAGGTGAATGAAATATACATTTACAACATCACATTGATTTATTGTCATGAGTAAGTTCCTGTACACACAAGGCGAATGAAATATACATTTACAACATCACATTGATTTATTGTCATGAGTAAGTTCCTGTACACACAAGGTGAATGAAATATACATTTACAACATCACATTGATTTATTGTCATGAGTAAGTTCCTGTACACACAAGGTGAATGAAATATACATTTACAACATCACATTGATTTATTGTCATGAGTAAGTTCCTGTACACACAAGATCAATGAAATATACATTTACAACATCACATTTATTTATTGTCATGAGTAGTTCCTGTACACACAAGGCGAATGAAATATACATTTACAACATCACATTTATTTATTGTCATGAGTAAGTTCCTGTACACACAAGGCGAATGAAATATACATTTACAACATCACATTGATTTATTGTCATGAGTAAGTTCCTGTACACACAAGGTCAATTAAATATACATTTACAACATCACATTGATTTATTGTCATGAGTAAGTTCCTGTACACACAAGGCGAATGAAATATACATTTACAACATCACATTGATTTATTGTCATGAGTAAGTTCCTGTACACACAAGATCAATGAAATATACATTTACAACATCACATTGATTTATTGTCATGAGTAAGTTCCTGTACACACAAGGCGAATGAAATATACATTTACAACATCACATTGATTTATTGTCATGAGTAAGTTCCTGTACACACAAGGCGAATGAAATATACATTTACAACATCACATTGATTTATTGTCATGAGTAAGTTCCTGTACACACAAGGCGAATGAAATATACATTTACAACATCACATTGATTTATTGTCATGAGTAAGTTCCTGTACACACAAGGTCAATGAAATATACATTTACAACATCACATTGATTTATTGTCATGAGTAAGTTCATGTACACACAAGGCGAATGAAATATACATTTACAACATCACATTGATTTATTGTCATGAGTAAGTTCCTGTACACACAAGGTCAATGAAATATACATTTACAACATCACATTGATTTATTGTCATGAGTAAGTTCATGTACACACAAGGTGAATGAAATATACATTTACAACATCACATTTATTTATTGTCATGAGTAAGTTCCTGTACACACAAGGCGAATGAAATATACATTTACAACATCACATTGATTTATTGTCATGAGTAAGTTCCTGTACACACAAGATCAATGAAATATACATTTACAACATCACATTTATTTATTGTCATGAGTAAGTTCCTGTACACACAAGGTCAATGAATATACATTACAACATCAGATTGATTTATAGTCACATGAGTAAGTTCCTGTACACACAAGGTGAATGAATATACATTTACAACATCACATTGATTTATTGTCATGAGTAAGTTCCTGTACACACAAGATCAATGAAATATACATTTACAACATCACATTGATTTATTGTCATGAGTAAGTTCCTGTACACACAAGGTGAATGAAATATACATTTACAACATCACATTGATTTATTGTCATGAGTAAGTTCCTGTACACACAAGGTGAATGAAATATACATTTACAACATCACATTGATTTATTGTCATGAGTAAGTTCATGTACACACAAGGTGAATGAAATATACATTTACAACATCACATTGATTTATTGTCATGAGTAAGTTCCTGTACACACAAGGTGAATGAAATATACATTTACAACATCACATTGATTTATTGTCATGAGTAAGTTCATGTACACACAAGGTGAATGAAATATACATTTACAACATCACATTGATTTATTGTCATGAGTAAGTTCCTGTACACACAAGGTGAATGAAATATACATTTACAACATCACATTGATTTATTGTCATGAGTAAGTTCCTGTACACACAAGGTGAATGAAATATACATTTACAACATCACATTGATTTATTGTCATGAGTAAGTTCCTGTACACACAAGATCAATGAAATATACATTTACAACATCACATTGATTTATTGTCATGAGTAAGTTCATGTACACACAAGGTGAATGAAATATACATTTACAACATCACATTGATTTATTGTCATGAGTAAGTTCCTGTACACACAAGGTGAATGAAATATACATTTACAACATCACATTGATTTATTGTCATGAGTAAGTTCCTGTACACACAAGGTGAATGAAATATACATTTACAACATCACATTGATTTATTGTCATGAGTAAGTTCCTGTACACACAAGATCAATGAAATATACATTTACAACATCACATTGATTTATTGTCATGAGTAAGTTCCTGTACACACAAGGTGAATGAAATATACATTTACAACATCACATTGATTTATTGTCATGAGTAAGTTCCTGTACACACAAGGTGAATGAAATATACATTTACAACATCACATTGATTTATTGTCATGAGTAAGTTCCTGTACACACAAGGATCAATGAAATATACATTTACAACATCACATTGATTTATTGTCATGAGTAAGTTCCTGTACACACAAGGCGAATGAAATATACATTTACAACATCACATTGATTTATTGTCATGAGTAAGTTCCTGTACACACAAGGTGAATGAAATATACATTTACAACATCACATTGATTTATTGTCATGAGTAAGTTCATGTACACACAAGGTGAATGAAATATACATTTACAACATCACATTGATTTATTGTCATGAGTAAGTTCCTGTACACACAAGGTGAATGAAATATACATTTACAAACATCACATTGATTTATTGTCATGAGTAAGTTCCTGTACACACAAGGTGAATGAAATATACATTTACAACATCACATTGATTTATTGTCATGAGTAAGTTCCTGTACACACAAGGTGAATGAAATATACATTTACAACATCACATTGATTTATTGTCATGAGTAAGTTCCTGTACACACAAGGTGAATGAAATATACATTTACAACATCACATTGATTTATTGTCATGAGTAAGTTCCTGTACACACAAGGTCAATGAAATATACATTTACAACATCACATTGATTTATTGTCATGAGTAAGTTCCTGTACACACAAGGTGAATGAAATATACATTTACAACATCACATTGATTTATTGTCCATGAGTAAGTTCCTGTACACACAAGGTGAATGAAATATACATTTACAACATCACATTGATTTATTGTCATGAGTAAGTTCCTGTACACACAAGGCGAATGAAATATACATTTTACAACATCACATTGATTTATTGTCATGAGTAAGTTCCTGTACACACAAGGTGAATGAAATATACATTTACAACATCACATTGATTTATTGTCATGAGTAAGTTCCTGTACACACAAGGTGAATGAAATA